>NC_140946.1:90228659-90416159 GCF_014529385.1 Adiantum capillus-veneris
ATTTAATACTCACAAAGACTTAATTACTTAAGAGCTTGAACTCAATAAGTTTTGGACCTTTTATCAATACCCCCTTGATATGATACATTAGATCGTAGCATGGTTAAAATGATGCTTCATAAATTGAACCTAGCTTAGACAGGTGCTGGAGCCTAAATTTAAACTAACCTTGCTAGAAGGGAGCTATGTTTGGACTTTGAGAAAATAGCATAAGTAATCAATTAGAGCATAGATTAGACATGTTGGTGGCCCCTTAGAGACCAAATATCTTAATGAGCTTGGAAAGGTATTTAAGTACTGCAATTTACTTAGTTTTAGTACTCATTAAATGCATAGCTTGACAAAAGGTGGACCTTACATGGATCCTAATTCAAGAGGTGTGGTAGACCTTCAAAACAAGCTCATATAGCTTGGACATGTGTAGACCTTGCATGAAGACTAGTTTAGACAAGTGTGGTACACCTTGTAACCAACACCCATTTGTTATATTAGCTTGGACAAGTGGTGGACCTTGCTTTTATGTTTCAAGGAGCATATTTTGGACAGGTGGTAGACCTTGTTTCTCTCCATGCTTCAATGGAGAGAAACTTTAGCTTGGACAAGTGGTGGACCTTGTTTTTATGTTTTTAAAGGAGCATATTTCGACAAGTGGTAGACATAGTTTCTCTCCATGGTTCAATGAACCCACCCCAGACAAGTGAAGTACCTTGAAACCAAACCCCCATAATACAACCTACTAAATAGGTTGGAAAATTGGTGGGATATGAAACCATCCATGATAGAGCATAGTATAGGTGAAAACGTAGTGGTCCTTATATCAATTACCCATGCATAGCTTGGACAAGTGGTGGACCTTGATTCTCTCTATGTTTCAATGGATCCTATCTTGGACTAGAGATATATCTTACTTAGTTCCATGCTTCAATGGATTGTAGCTTGGATAAGGATGGAACTTCAAACAAAACTCCACAGCATAGCATATATTAACAATTCATGGGTTTTATAGAGATTGTCCTGCCTATTTTGGAGAGTTGTACACCTTTATTCTCCATTCTTCAATGGATCTGAGGTGGACAAGCGGAGCTGGAGAAGTGGTCAACCCTTAAAATGAAACCTCCCATGCTACAACCATCATAGATCGTATATGTAGTGGACCTTGAAACTCTTTATGTCCCTAGCTTAGAGAAGCATTGCACTCTTGATTATCTCCATACATGAAGGCAAGGTTGGACAAGTGGTGGACCTTCAAACCAGAATCTCTATGCAATAATAGGCAATGGTGGAGCTTGTTTTCTCCTTTCCAATGGAGCCTAGCTTAGACAAACAATGGAGCTTGCTTCTCTCCATTTTCAATGGATCCTAGCTTAGAAAAGTGGTGGAGCTTTGCTTCTCTCCATGTTCCAATGGACCATAGCTTAGACAAGTGGTAGACCTTGAAAAACACCCCTCGTATACAACATATTATGGGGTTTTCATGTTTCAATGGCTCCTAGCTTGGACAAATGGTAGAGCTTGCTTCTCTTTATGTTTCAATGGATCCAATCTTAGCCAAGGGTGGACCTTGAAACAAGAATCCCCCCCCCCCATGTACAACGTATTATGGGTTTTGAAAGCACTGGAGAAAATAATAGCTTTGATAAGTGGTGGACCTTGCTTCTCTCCATGCTTCAATGGAGCCGAGGTTGGACACATGTTGGAGAGAAGATGGTTGCCCATGAAATAAGACCATGCATGCTATAATCAATCATATGTTGTACACATGGTGGACCTTGCAATTGTTTTATATGCCTAACTTGGACAAGTGAGGACCCTTGATTACCTCCAATATCAACAACAAGCCAAGTTTGGACAAGTGTAGTACCACCAAACCAGAATCTATATGCTACAATAGAGTATAGGTAGGACACGCGATGAACCTTGATATCAAACCATCCATGCTACTAGAGATGATAGTTTCACATGTGGTGAACCTTGTATCAATGTTCTATGTGTATTTTTGACTAGTAACCTTGAAACAATCCCTCTAGGCTTCAAGAAAAAAGAGATATAGAGCTAGACTACTTTTGTTGCAAAAAAAAATCCCATGTTAAGGGAAAATAAGCTTCCATGGTACCAATATACTATATCTTTATAATGTTGATCTTTCAATTGCCATGTCAAGTACAATGTGACCTTGGTTCTCTCTATGCTTCAAATGGGCAATAGATTGGAGACACAGTGGCCTTTTTTTTCCAAATTTTATTTTTTGGAAACCTTGGAGGCACCATGTAAGAGGCACTCTAAGTCTCCATACAATGGACCTATTGACTATAAAATAATGATATCTTTCTTTGATATTGTCATTATTTTATGCATAATATTTTCTTCTTTTTGCAGACACAAAGGAGTTAAGTGATAAAATCTAGATGTATTTCACACTATGATTGGCATGAAGATCCTTTTGGACACCAACTTTTCCTATTCCCAAAGATGTAATTTTCCATATTAACGGTGTGGATTTTGAAGTGCGACTTTCATGTATTGAAGGAGCTGGTTATGGCTATTTGTGCATACTACCCTGGAAAGTGGTTTGACTATTCTAAACTATGGAGGGCAATAAGTATAGATTTCAAGACTGGAAAAAGATATGCACAATAATTTCCAAGACTTATAAATATTCTCTTCTAGAGGATCCAAACATAGAAGAAGAAAGATCAATCATACATTATTGGTTGTGTAGAAGAAGGAAACGTCGGGCTATATAAATAGTTCTCACAGTACAAATGTCTGTCCCAACGTACGCTATACATTTGATCCAAATTTGCCACCTGGCATAAATGCACCTCTTCACACATCAAGTCAGAAGAATATGGCCATGTATGCATTGAGACTATTTGTCAAGTTGAAGCAGGAGAAAGTTGTTTGCTGACTAAAACTTTACTTGACATTGTAAAGTATTGTACATGGATGGAAATCTCAAGTACATGCATCATTTTCATTTTTCATGGATGAAATCTCAAGTGAATATAACATTTGATTATTGTTTAGTTTATGCTCAACGAGAATCTAGAGTGCTCTTATGCTTTGTGTTGTCTAACATATTTGACTACCTTGGCCATAGAATCTTGATTCTACTCTAGATTTGTGATAAATCTTACCAAAATTTAATCAATGTCTAGGTTGGACAAGTGGTGGGGCTTCAAACATTACTGTCTTAAACAAGTGGAGTTATCTTACTTGAATAAGTGGTGGCCTTTGAATCCAAATCTAAGCCAAATCTCTAATTATTTTCTTGTAGTCTAGGTTGGACATTTGGTATGGGACCTTGTATCCATGTTTCCTCAACAAGGGTGGCTTTTAGTTTTCACTTTAAGTACTCATCTTAATAAAGTGTAGGATGGAAAATGTTGAGTTGAGTAGATTGTATTTTAGACAAGTGGTGTTTGGTTACGAATGCTGAAAATGGTTGCAAATTCTAACAACGACTTTACCTTAAATAAATTTCTTACTAGGAGTCTACATATAAATATGGTGAATAAAATTCTAGTGGTTTTGAGATACCATTGTGTGTGTGTGTTTTCTTAGATTCACAAACTGGGATGGATAACACTCCTATGGTTCAGTCAACAACTATAGAATCCATAGATTCTATGGTTTCTAAAGTGCCCAAGATGGATGATATTTCTATACTAGAGTCTAGTGTTGTGCAACTTGAGCAAGCTTCCAATAATGAAACCCAAGAAATCGATGCTTCAAAAATGCAACATACATCAAAAGAGACTGAAAAGTCCACTCACGAGCTATTCCAATTACTACGTCATGTAGCGTAGATGTTGAGAAATCCATGCTTACAATTATATTGGATTTAAATGGTCTATTGTTGAAACGTTCCCTCAACCATCCTCACACCACAACTCAGTGCAAATGGATTCAAAAAGATATATTATACTCA
Source organism: Adiantum capillus-veneris (assembly GCF_014529385.1). Classification (NCBI taxonomy): domain Eukaryota; kingdom Viridiplantae; phylum Streptophyta; class Polypodiopsida; order Polypodiales; family Pteridaceae; genus Adiantum; species Adiantum capillus-veneris. The sequence continues at coordinate 90,232,591 of NC_140946.1, forward strand.
GGCCAGGTTGCATCCAATTCTTGAAGACTATTTTACAAGTTTAATGTTGCAATTTGGTCGACACTACTAGGAATAATGTGTATCAAATCCTTGCAGCACTAAACAACTTAGCTGAGGATACATTGCCTTTCTTTGCAATTTGGTCGCAAGATGTTTGCTACACCGCTCAAACTCAAAAATTGTTTAGACCCGACAATCCAAACGTTGAGGCAATGTTCAAGCCTCTAGCCAAAATTGCCATGGGTTTGAATGTGATCCACAAAGAACAGTGCTTATTGATGACTCTCCTTACAAGGGATGTATTTCACCAGCAAACAATTGCATTTTTCCACCACAATTTGATGCTGAGAAATGGTTGACAATATGCTCTTGGAGGAGCTACTGCCATACTTGATTCAGCTTGATGAGAGAAGGATGTGCGTGATTTAATTGCTTCTAATCGTTATGGACAACCTATAGTGACAAATGATAGTGAATACAAACAAATCATGGAGTATTGGAAGCAGAAAAATGATGTTTGGTCAGCTAAGGTGTTCTTTACAAGAAGAATACACCTGCAAAAGGTGACAGAGATGAAACTATCATTGAAGATGCAAGTGACACAAGCCACCGCAATGAAATGAGAAGAGCCCAAATACAAGAGATCTTGGCAAAGGAGTTACACCCATTGAAAGCATGAAGGCGTCACAATTGACCACTTTAGCTAGGCAATTGGGTTGTAACACAAAAAGTTTTGAAGGCAACCACAGCAAAGGCTTATATAAATAAGGTGAAAGCTGAGAACAATCTTCTAAGGCTGGATAAAAGCAACCCTAAGGTACTAGTGACATGTCATATATTCTTGATACACATGCTTGAACACTCATGTGCATGGTATCTAACAAATCTTTCTTTTTATTCCTTCTTGCAGGATCTTACAAAGGATACTACTAGATGGAGCTCAATCAATAGAGATTTTGATATTTTTGCTCAAAATAATGAAGCAGTCACCTACATTTTTTGTTTATCAATTTCTTGAGAGACTTTATTTTAGTTTGTAATCATCAAATGAAATGAAAAGTATCCTTCTTATTAAGATTGTTGATCTTTTTCTTGTTCAAACTTTCAATTGTGATTTATAGTTTTGTTAGCATGAGATTGTGCTTTTTTAGTTTGAAAAAAATGTCAAAGATCCAAGTCTTTTTGGCTTTACTTAAGTTATTAATTGTGAAAGATCCAAGTTTTTTTGCTTTACTTAAGTTATTGATTGCCTATGTAATAGTCCTTAAAACAATATCGGATGCTTTCTTGCTCCCATGTCTCACATTGGTCTTTAGGTAAGACAAGTGGTGACCTTGAAAGTATGGTCTCATATCTCGATCAAGTGAAGAGACATGAAGCTTAAATATCACTACTATGTATCTAGTGTTAAACTCCATCGAGACAAAGACTAGATAGCCAAATTGCAGTCGAGTTTAAGTGAAAAATCCATTTGAGCTAAGGTAAAACTTATAGTGCCTCATTTTTCTAGGATTCTACCCCATCAAGGAAGTTATAATCTAGCACAAACCAATTAAGACTCTTTTGGAGCCTAGATAGGACAATTCGTGGAACTTATGAAACTTATTATTGAGTTAGAGTCTAGTTTAGATAAGCAAAAGATCTTCAAACCAGCACTTGGTCTTACTATTCAATATTCAAAGTCCCTTGAGGCTAACAAATTACATACCCACTTGTAACCTAACTAATGAGTAATTATATAGATCTAAGCAAGTATATATAATGAGTCTTCAAACTAATAATCCAAGGGAAGAGAGTAGCAAGGTCCACTACTTGTCCAAGCTCAGCTCTAGACAACATAGAAAGATGCTAGTTCTACTAATTGTCTAATTATAGGCATGGAGAAATGATAGAAGGTTGACCACTTGTCCAACCTATCATCTCTAGTAAGATGGGAGGTTTGGCCTTAAGATTCACCATGTAACCAACCTATACATCATTGTATTATGAAGAGTAAAAAAGCAAAGCTCCACCACTTGTCCAAGCTAGTTCTAAAATCCACATGGAGATAAGCAAGCTCCACCATTTGTCGAATCTCTCTTCCATTAAAACATGAAAAAACTCATCTATGTTGTACAGGGGGACTTTTTTCCAAGGTCCACCACTTGTCCAAGCTAGGATCCCTAGTAGCACGAGTGGTTTGGTCTCAAGATACACCACTTGTACACTCTATGTCATTATATTAAGAAGAACTATGTATTAAGGTCCACCACTTGTCCAACCTATAAGGTTATATCTTAAATGGTATCCTTTCTCACCACTTGAAATGCCCATGATATGTTTTACACGGGGGTTTCATTCCAAGGTCCACCACTTGTCCAAGCTAACTCTATTCAAACATAGAGAGAAGCAAAGGTCCACCACTTGTCCAAGCTAACTCTATTCAAACATAGAGAGAAGCAAAGGTTCACCACTTGTCAAAGCTAGGCTCCGTTGAAGTATGGAGAGAAGTAACCTCCATCATTTTTCCAAGATAGGTGCCATTCAAACATGGAAAGAATCAAGATCTACCATGTCTCCGAGATTCTAGGCTCCATTGAAACACCCTAAAACCATGATATTTTGTACTTGGGGTGTTTACATTCAAGGTCTACCACTTCTCTAACGTATTATACCTAGTAGCATGAGTGATTTGGTCTTAAGATTCACCACTTATCCACTCTATGTCATTATATTAAGAATAACTGGGTGTTAAGGTCCACCACTTGTCCAACATATAAGGGTATATCTTAAATGGTATCCTTCACCACTTATCAAGGTCCATCACCACTTTTCCAACCTATAAGGTTATATCTTGAATGATATTTTTCCTCATCACTTGTAATGTCCATGCTATGTTTTACAAAGGGGTTTTGTTCCAAGACCCACCACTTGTCCAAGCTAACTCCATTAAAACATAGAGAGAAGCAAAGGTCCACCACTTGTCCAAGATAGGCTCCATTGAAACATGGAGAGAAGGATGATCCACCATTTCTCCAAGATAGGTTCCATTGAAACATTGAGAGAAGCAATCTCCACCATGTCTCCAAGCTAGGCTCCATTGAAATACCCTAAACCCATAATTTTGTACATGAGGGGTTTACATTCAAGGTCCACCACTTGTCCAACCTATTATCCCTAGTAGCAAGAGTGGTTTGGTCTCAAGATTCACCACTTGTACACTCTATGTCATTATATTAAGAAGAAATATGTGTTAAAGTCCACCACTTGTCCAGCCTATAAGGTTATATTTTAAATAGTATCCTTTCTCACCACTTGAAATGCCCATGATATGTTTTACATGGGGGTTTCATTCCAAGGTCCACCACTTGTCCAAGCTAACTCTATTAAAACATATAGAGAAAGAAAGGTCCACCACTTGTCCAAGCTAGGCTCATTGAAACATGGAGAGAAGGAACCTCCACTGTTTCTCCTAGATAGGCTCCATTGAAACATGGAGAGAAATAAGCTCCACCATGTCTCCAAGTTGCTAGGCTCCATTGAAATACCCAATACCCATAATTTTTTGTACATGGGGGGTTTACATTCAAGGTTCACCACTTGTCCAACCTATTATCCCTAGTAGGTTTGGTCTCATGATTCACCACTTGTCCACTCTATGTCATTATATTAAGAGGAATTAGGTGTTAAGGTCCACCACTTGTCCAACCTATAATGTTATAGCTTGAATGGTATTTTTTCTCACCACTTGTAATGCCCATGACATGATTTACATGGGGGTTTTGTTCCAAGGTACACCACTTATCCAAGATAAATCTATTGAAACATAGAGAGAAACAAAGGTCCACCACTTTTCCAAGCTAGGCTGCATTGAAACATGGACCTTAATACCAAATTATTTCTAGTAGCATGAGTGATATTTTGTACATGGGGCGTTTACATTCAAGGTCCACCACTTGTCCAACCTATTTCCCTAGTAGGTTTGGTCCCAATTTCACCACTTATCTACTCTATGTCATTATATTAAGAATAATTGGGTGTTAAGGTCCACCACTTGTCCAACCTATAAGGTTATATATTGAATGGTATTTTTTCTCACCACTTGTAATGCCCATGATATGTTTTACATGGGGTTTTTGTTCCAAGGTCCACCACTTTTCCAAGATAACTCTATTTAAACATAGAGAGAAACAAAGGTCCACCACTTGTCCAAGCTAGGCTCCATTGAAACATGGAGAGAATGATGCTGCACCATTTATCCAAGATAGGCTGCATTGAAACATGGAGAGAAGCAAGCTTTACCATGTTTCCAAGCTAGGATCCATTGAAACACTCTAGGGGGTTTTATTTCAAGGCCCACCACTTGTTTAACCTATTATCCCTAGTAGCATGAGTGGTTTGGTTTCAAGATTCACCACTTGTACACTCTATGTCATTATATTGTGTTAAAGTCCACCACTTGTCCAACCTATAAGGTTATATCTTAAATGGTATCCTTTCTCGCCACTTGAAATGCCCATGATATGTTTTACATGGGAGTTTCATTCCAAGATCCACCACTTGTCCAAGCTAACCATATTCAAACATAGAGAGAAACAAAGGTCCACGACTTGTCCAAGCTAGGCTCCATTGAAACATGGAGAGAAGGAACCTCCACCATTTCTCCTAGATAGGCTCCATTAAAACATGGAGAGAAGTAAGTTCCACCATGTCTCCAAGATGCTAGGCTCCATTGAAATACGCAAAACCCATGATATTTTGTACATGGGTGATTTACATTCAAGGTCAACCATTTCTCCAACCTATTATCCCTAGTAGGTTTGGTCTCACAATTCACCACTTTTCCACTATATGTCATTATAATAAGAGGAATTGGGTGCTAAGGTCCACCACTTGTCCAGCCTATAAGGTTATACCTTGAATGGTATTTTTTCTCACCACTTGTAATGCCCATGACATGCTTTACATGGGGGTTTTGTTCCAAGGTTCACCACTTGTCCAAGAAAATTCTATTGAAACATAGAGAGAAACAAAGGTCCACCACTTTTCCAAGCTAGGCTCCATTGAAACATGGACCTTAATACCAAATTATTCCTAGTAGCATGAGTAATATTTTGTACATGGGGGGTTTGCATTCAAGGTCCACCACTTGTCCAACGTACTTTTCCTAGTAGGTTTGGTCGCAAGATTCACCACTTGTCCACTCTATGTCATTATATTAATAATAATTGGGTGTTAAGGTCCACCACTTTTCCAACCTATAAGGTTATATATTGAATGGTATTTTTTCTCACCACTTGTAATGTCCATGATATGTTTTACATGGGGATTTTGTTCCAAGGTCCACCACTTGTCCAAGCTAGATCTGTTCAAACATAGAGAGAAACAAACATGCACCACTTGTCCAAGGTAGGCTCCATTGAAACATGGAGAGAATGATGCTCCACCATTTATCCAAGATAGACTCCATTGAAACATGGAGAGAAGTAAGCTCCACCATGTTTCCAAGATGCTAGAGTCCATTGAAATACCCAAAACCCCTGATACTTTGTACATGGGGGGTTTACATTCAAGGTCCACCACTTGTCCAACCTATTATCCCTAGTAGCATGAGTGGCTTGGTCTCAGGATTCACCACTTGTCCACTCTATATCATTATATTAAGAAAAATTGGGTTTCCATATCTAAATGGATCTTTGCTTGGATAAGTGGTAGACTTGAGACCTAAATACCCATTCTACACTAGAGCATTGGTTAAGCCTTATACACTTCAAGCATACCTTTAACAACAAGTAGTAGTTATTAGTTGACTTAAGTCTAGTTGAACTCCATGGTATTGAGACTAAGAGAGAGTGTAGCATAAAAAAGAGTCAGGATTTTAATTTGACTTTCTTTCTATTAATGAGTAGATCATAGATGGATTTTGGTATCTAATAAAACCTTAGGGTAGACAATGTAAAAATCATGTCTATTGTTGTGTTTGCATTAAGTGTTCTTGTTCTTTAATTTCAGAACCATTACAGAAAAATGGATTGGCTATATGCTGGCATAAATTGAAGAAAACTATTGAATTACCCATCCAACCTCCTCCAAGACCTTGTCCAAGGAATGAATCACCTCCTTATCACCTACCACTTGCTTTCAAGGACATCAAAAGAGTACTTATCTTGGATCTAGAGGGGTTACTTCTCAAGACAGTTGAAATGAAACATGGAGATTCTATGCCATCTTGGGCTCAACACATGCGACTTGTGGAGGACAAAGATGAAGTTTATCATGTGGTGCGACCAGACGCACAAAGTTTTTTGGATTTTTGTGCTGAATACTTTGAGCTATGGATATGGAGTTGCTATAACTTAACAAGGGTGCAACGCATCACACAAAAGTGTTTTCCTGAGCAGTATACCAAGTTCAAGGTGTTTATGAGTAACAAAAATTACCAAAATCCAAATATCATGTTAGGATTTACAAGGGTTTATCACAAAAATCTGAGTGATATTTGGAAGATATTTGAGGATTTGGATGCAAACAATACCTTAATTTTTGATGACACTCCATATAGGGTGATGTGGAACATGCCAGGGACATATCTTATATTTCCAAAGATGTGGAGGCAAACTTCCGAGCAACTTCAAAACTTCTTGCAGAGAACCATAATTCCATGGTTGGTAGGATGGTTGTATGCAAGAGATAAGAGAGTCTATACATATAACACAATTGTAAATCAGTATAGTGATTCTGAGACAAATTATGTCCTTGGTGTGTACTTGTCAACACGAAAGCATTGAATAAATATGGCTATAAGATGCTTTTTTTATTCTAGTGTGTATCTTTCAACATTTGTATAATTTGATATAGTCTTTTTTTTTTATATAAAAGGTGTGTCAATTTTATGAACACTTGAATGGAGTGCACCCTACTCTAAGGGGACTTCAATGTACTATTGGAGTGCATCCTATTGTAAGGGGACTCTGATGTATTGCTAGAGTGCACCCAAATTTTTGGGGACTCATTTTTTATTTGATTGGGGCCTATGTTGGGTCATATAGTAAAAGAAATTCATTTTTTGTCAATTCATATCGAGGTTGCATTTATTTGGAACTATGAAAGAATTGATGTTTGATGTCAAAATAAAACTTGTAAGTGTGGATCAGAGAATTCATGGACTTTAAATATGTGAGAGGGATCTTTTTCTTGGGCACAAATGTTTGCTTCAAGAATTTTGTCATTACATACTTTATGTGAAAGAGTTTTAGAACCTAAAAGACTTTGAAAACAAAACTATGGAATCTAAGTGCATGTATTCTTGAATGGCTTGAAAGTTGATGTATACATGCATGTCGCCTTGATGAAGATTTAGATCTGACAAGATGGAAAGATATAATTCTTGGACGTTACCTTTGTCAATTTGGTAATAACATATTTAACTTTCTTTTAATATGGGTGGAAAATATATTATTATGTGCATTTGGAAAATATATTATTATGTGCATATTTAACTTTCTTTTAATATGGGTGGAAAATATATTATTATGTGCATTTGGAACCTAATTGCTTGACCTTCAAACCAAGATTCCTATGTTATTTTTTCATATACTTTTTTATACTGAATTAAGATTGTGGATGCAAGGTCCACCACTTGTTTAAGCTAGATCTAAGAAAGTATATATACTGAGTCTTCAAACTAGTAAACCAAGGGGAGAGAGAAGCAGGGTCCATCACTTGTCCAAGCTCATCTCTAGACAACATAGAGAGATGTTATGTCTACTAATTGTCCAATATAGTCATGGAGAAATGATAGAAGGTTGATCCACTTGTCCAACCTATCATCTCTAGTAAAATGGGAGGTTTGGCCTTAAGATTCACCATGTAACCAACATATACTTCATTGTATTATGAAGAGTAGAAAAGAAAAGCTCCACCACTTGTCTAAGGTAGTTCCAAAATCAACATGGAGAGAAGAAAGCTTCACCATTTGTCCAAGATAGGTTCCATTAAAACATGGAAAACCTCATATATGTTGTACATGGAAGCTTTTTTCCAAGGTCCACCACTTGTCCAAGCTAGGATCCATTAAAACATGGATAGAAACAAGGCTCCACAACTCGTCCAACCTTTATAGCTGCGAAGTGTACCGGTTGTCTAAACTAGGCATGGGAAAATAATAGAAGGTCCACCACTTATCCAATATATTATCTCTAATAGCATGGGAGGTTTGGTCTCAAGATTTAGGAATTGGCTGACCTGTATTTCATTGTATTATGATGAATTTGGTTTTAAAGTCAACTACTTATCCAAGCTATAAGTTTATATCTTGAATGGTATTCCTTCCCATCACTTAGAAAACCAATGATATGTTGTACATGGGAGGGTTTGTTACAAGGTCCACCACTTGTCCAAGCTAGTTTCATTGAAACATGGATGAAGACAAGCTCCACCATTTGTTAAAGCTAGACTCCATTGAAATCTAGAAAATCCATTCTATGTTGTACATGGGGTTTTTGTTTTAAGGTCCAACACTTGTCCAAGCTAAGATCCATTAAAACATGGAGTAGAGAAACACTCCACCACTTGTCCAAGCTAGGCAACATTGATAGTAGTTGGTTTATTTTGAAGATCCACCACGTGTCTAAGCTAACTCTATTGAAACATAGAGAGAAGCAAAGGTCCACCAACTGTTCAAGCTAGGCTCCATTGAAACATGGACAGAAGCAAGCTCCACCATTTCTCCAAGATAGACTCCATTGAAACATGGAGAGAATCAAAGGTCCACCATTTCTCCAAGCCAAGATCTAGTTGTCCAACCTATAAGGTTATATCTTAAATGGTAATCTTTCTAATCACTTGGAATACCCATGATATGTTTTACATGGGGGTTTTGTTCCAAGATCACCACTTGTCCAAGCTAACTCTATTGAAACATAGAGAGAAGCAAAGGTCCACCACTTGTCCAAGCTAGTCTCCATTGAAACAAGGAGAGAAGCAAGCTCCATCATTTCTCCAAGATAGGCTAGCATGGATAAGTGCACCTTGAAACCAACCTTCCTATGAGGCAATAGAGCATATGCTACATATTTTATGTATGCCCCATGCCTCAAATTAAGAAGTTATAGATTAGAAGTGTACCTTGCTTAAATGTCACATGCAATAAATTAAGGAAAAATAGCCAAGTGGATTGTATTCCTCAATGGATCCTTGCTTTCACAAGTTGTGAACCTTGAGTCACTTTTACATTAACTTGGACAAGTGGTGGACCTAGAAACCAAGCTCTCCATGTTGAGATAAGTTGTAGGTAGGACATTAGAACATAGACAACGATAATGGATGCAATATACTCCTCTCCTAATAATCCAATTGATTGAAACCATGATATTTTAGTTGTTTTCATTGTGTATTGTATGTGCATAAAGTGGAATGAGACCTTAAGAAAACTCAAATTTTTGACAAAATCTCTATATTTTATACATGATATATTGAAAGTTGTCCAACCTGGGAATTGGGATTTTTCCACTTTACCTAATATGGTCTTACTTAAAGAGTCAAGGAGATGACACATCCTCTCAGCACAGTGTTTCATAGATAAGTGAGTCCATTGCCAAGAAAACGACACCTATTGATCAAGAAAAGCTTATCGACGACTTGGTCAAGAGGTTGATTCCTCTTGTAAGGTCTGATTTGGGAGAGCCGAAGTGGTGTGAAATTGAGAGAAAATGGACGAAACATACGGGAGAAGAGTGCTATTATAGCATGGAAAATGCTAGGGAGAGGTATGTACAACCTGTTCCAGAAGCACCTACTCCACCTAGATACATTACGGGGAATGCGCCAATACCAGTTTTAAGGCCACAGCTTGTCTTAGGACAACAACCTCCGCTGCCAGGTGCTAGAATGCTGGTAGACATGAGATACATGACAATGAAGGAAGTATCAAATAAACCAACGCCAGTACTAGCAACAATGTGGTATAGAAACCAAAGTGAGTACTACCCTTCAGAGCAACAAAATGTCAGAGAAACACATGGAGTGGTGAGGCCGGTACAACCTCCACCTCCTAGGTTTCAGTCGAAAGAAAGAAGGTATGAAATGGACGAAAGGACATTGTGATTCATTGCAAATAGCGGCTTATCTAGGTCAAAATTTGCTTATAGCCAAGAGGAAATGCTAAAAGAATCTCCTCAACCAGAGACAGATTGTCACAAAAGTCGTGACAACCACTTGGTCAAACAATGTCCTCATACGGAGATCACTGAAGTAAATGCCTATTGTCTTGAGTGTGGCATCACTCACTTGATCCTCGATTGCCCGAAAAAACCAAACCGAAAATCACGACAAATGTATCAAGGATTGTTTAGCTCCCTAGTAGCTCAGAAAATGAAAATGTTGTACCAGTTCAAGTGGTTACGAGAGCACAAGCTCAAAAGAAAGCTGATGAGAATCTAGAGACAAAGAACACGGAAAGTGACACGAGTCCAAAGACAGATGATGGACCAAAGACAGATGCACCTAGTCAGAAAACCAAGAGCAAACGAAATAGTTGGAAAGCTAGAAAGACTAGGATGAAAGCACGCAGGGAACGAGAGCAAAAATCCCTAGCTGAGAAGCTTACGGAAGCTGAGGAGAAGATAAAACAACATGAGGAAAAGGAGGCACCTTCTCTTACACAGATGGTTAAACCTCTAGAAGAACCATCCACGGATGAGAAACTGAGAAGTGCTAGTTCAGGAGGATCTGTGTTGGCAGAGAAGGTTAATGAGACATTAGATGCCCTCTTGAAAGCCTATGATGTGAGGCTCAAAAACAACCAAACCCAAGAACAAAGGTGGATGACATATCCCTATGCGGAGCTAGAAAAGCAAAGGTTTGAAATGTGCCAGAAAATGATTCAAACAGCTCAAGCTGTACTAGAACCACCAATTGCAAAACCTGAGGATGTGATCCGTCTCATGCCTACACAAGCAATCCCACCAAACCAGGAACTAAGAGAGCCAAATTCTCGTCATGAGCACAGAACAAACCTCAAAGACCCAGCATTAGAACCAAGGATAGTGCTGAATACCACGGATAACTCTTCCGAGGGATTTCACCAAGCTATACCTGAGGATTGTAAAGAGATAGATGGTCTTGATGAATTGTGGAAACAAGTCAGAGAGGAAAATGAAGCCGATGACCTAAGAAGACGAGTAGACAAGACTGGTGATGAACAAGGAGTGTTTCTACCACCAATAGAGGAATTTGAGACTGGATCTCAAATGGATCTAGACGTACAATCATGTTGGGGGGACAAAGGATCTGTACAATCTATGGATAGTCAACCCCATTCGCTAAGAACACTACCGTCCTACATGGGAGAGTATGAGACCATGTCAGGTGTGGTTGCAGTCCCATCAAAGAGACTGTCTCCCAACAAAGCCATCGATTCAAAGGGGCTAGTAGATATTCTATCTACCCCAATCACCTGTACAATAATGTTAGCCGAGTTGCTCAGAATAAGACCAAACATGTGGGCTAATGTGGGTAAATGTCTAGAGAAATTTGGTGTAAAAACTCCAATGACTCAAATCGAGGAAGGCATCAAAGAGCTTGAAATGCCTCGACTAAATACTAGGCCAGTGCCATTAAACAAGGTAGGCGAGTATTACGAGGGAGAAGATGGAAACACCACCCTTCCTGTGGAATTCAATGGTGTAAAAACCATGGCAATCCTTGACAGTGGAGCTGGTGTGGCCATTGCAGCCAAGGAGGTTTGGAAAAAATGGGGAAAAACTGCCTTGATATCCACACGAATGACCCTGCAGCTTGCAGACGGACACAAGGAAAAGCCCATAGGACTGCTAGAAAAAGTACTTGTTACTTCTTGTGGAATTGAATATGAACAAACTTTTGTTGTTGTTGAAAATGGTCCAAGATTGGGGTTATGACCATATATACCTGAGACATATGGAACCCATAACAAAGGTAAGCTTGAGGGACCATAGCTATAGGGATGTGATGAGAACACCGGTAGAGGAGTTTGATTCCACCACAGTTGCAGGATCAGAACTTCCAGCTTGGTTAGGTAAGCCTAAAGACCTGTGGATGTGTGGAGCTTCACAATGTGGCAGATTGAAACGTGAGGAATATATCCTAGAGCGAGTTATAGAGGATAAGGACTATATCCTAGAACCATTTCCTGAAGAAGAGTTAGAGCCTTTTGAATGGGAACACATCTTGGCTACTCTGGACTTGTGCGCTGTGGAGGATGCTCCCACAAAAAAGTTTTGTGATGAAAATGGCTATGATGTCGTTCCTTATTTTGTAGTGAGTGTAATCCAGGAAAACGAAGAGAACCAGACATCAACAAGCTCTCGAAATAAGGAGCAAACAACGAAATGTAGAGAATCAAAAGATGAAGAAGACGACGAGTTCTATGACTCTATAGAACACTTCGAGCTTCAAGAAGATCAACGATCCAGGAATCAATGTCATTGCTACACGAATAACGTGCATCAAAAGTGGATTCCAAAGTCCTCGGTGAAGACACAGCCACCACAAGCACCCTCAATGTCATTGCTACACGAATAACGTGCATCAAAAGTGGATTCCAAAGTCCTCGCTGAAGACACAGCCACCACAAGCACCCTCATACATGGCTCCTAATAAGGATGCAAAGACTCGGCTAGGAGGAATACGACTAGAGCAACGAGCTAACAATGCTCTAATCAATGGGCTAGAAAAGTCCTCCAAGAAACTACCACCCACGAGCAAACAGACAGTAACTTTTCACTACCAGCCAAAAAATCAAGGGAAAGTACAAGAAGTCAACCCTGTTGAGGATAGTAGCGATAGTGACGAATCTTACGCCATCCCCTATCATCAACTCAGGCCATCACTATCACCAACCCCTTCAGCAACAACCATGACAGGTCAAAAGAACAGGACAACAAGTCAAAGACGAAAAGCTCGACAAATCTGGATACCAAAAAGCCAGATCGGCCAAAAACAGATATGGATCAAGAAGACAAAGATCTCTAATGACAAATCACAAGATCCAACACCAAAACAAAAACAAGGAAAGCGTGCACGAATGGGTAAGAATACCACAAAGTTGCAAGCTTTCACAACTCAGGTTTGGGCTCCAAAGAAGTTGATTCAAGCACAAAAAAATTAGGAATTCATTTGGATTCCAAAACAACCACAGTATCAACTTTTAAAACCTGAATCCCGTCACCAACCAAGCATACAAGAGCTGAAGCAAAGACCACTGTCGACTCACACAACAAAAAGGTGGATCCCAAAGAAGTCTCTTCAAACACAAACGAAGCACGGGCAAGTATGAGTTCCCAAACGAGCGTCAGCAACAAAACAGCCAATAATCACAAAGAAATGGGTCCCAAAGAAGAACAACAAAACTGCTGTCAGTGCATCGCCGCTTGAATTCTTACAATTCTTCCTACGATTACAATACAGTTAGAAGAGAGCAAGTCGCTTCCATCAAGCAACGATACAGGAGCTTCAAAGACCATTACATTGCTTAGAATAGGAAGCCTCGCCAACAAATGCCAATAAGCAAATTGTTTATACCCACATCTTGCACAACATAAATCTTTTCCATGCATTGACTGTGTATACATAATAGGGCTACATTACAAGGCCTGCATAGGCACAACTTTTAATTGCCCAGGCACAACACATACCCTTTGCGATACCCTGTTGTAAAGGATGACTCCAAATAGGAAGGGGGGAGGCATTTTGAATGCAGACCTAGCATTATGACTATTAGAGGGCAATGTTTTGTGAGATGCATTGAATTTTTGCGTTTTATTATGATAAATTTTTTGACGAAATTTAGAGTATATGCCCTCATAGTAGTGTCACAGAGGAGTATGGGGACAAAATCCATATATGAGCCCCTAGGGACATGTGTATAGTGTACATAGCATTTAGATTTCTACTTGAATGATTTTTCTTTTGTTAAGTTTTTTTAAAGATTTTCTTTGTTTATTATGAAGAAAAAATAAAAAAATCCATAATCCACATGAAGAAAAGACTGACGAGAGGCCTGAGCACTACAAAGAGAAGAAGGTACAGGAAAACCATGAAACTTCACGAAGTATGTCTCAGCAGCCACTACAACAGCCGAAGAACTTGCCACAAAGCAGTGTCAACATGCAACCGACAAGTCATAAAAGTCAGAATCGAGTAGCTAAGCCACAAAATGAGTAAGGTGTTAGTCCCAAAGCTTCAAGTAATATTCTCTGTGGTCTAAGCATCTTAGCTATTCTAGGTACTGCTCAAGCTGGAAGAGTTGAGCATATTTACGTTGTGTCGCTCATGCTGGTATAGGTGAGCAAAAGAGTCGAAGTCTAAGTACTTAAGTCTGGTGAAGTGAAGGAGAAGGTCCAAAAGACACTCACGTACTGAGCACAGTGAGATACGAGTGGAGAACCTTCTACATCGAAAACCCTTCTTGGAATGGTGGAAGCTATTGAGACATCTTTTGATGTCAAATGTGCTACATTTATTCCTCGAAACACCCATCATCTCCTTCTTTCACATTGCATGCTTTTGTTGAAAAATTTCTCATATGCATATAGAGTGTCCCATAATTGGCACTTGCATCATGCACTCTTTCCATGTTTCACCCAAGCACTCACCTTTCATGAACATGTACTTCACGTTCAACTGCTCAACTCCAATAAGAGCGTATACCAAAGGCATTTTTTTCCCATCGGGTTTTTTCCCTTTGGTCATCCAGGTTTTAGACCCTAATCTAAAGACACCTATCACCATCCTCTTGTACATATTCATTCTACATCAACAATAAGGAAATTCTACTCAAATCAATTGACAAATGAATTGGAGCACCAATTTCAGATCATAGCATACTTCTCCTCAATGGCGAGTCGAAGAATGGCCTACAATGACAAAGCTGCAGACAACACTAACAACATGATTGCACAGGAACAAAGCAGTCCCCAATGAATAAGAGAAGACATAAAAGTAATCAGAGGATCTCAAAAGATGAATGGTTATGCTGATAGATGTCCGCTCTAATGGATCATAGTTCTTGTTGTGGTTTGACAAAGATACAAGCAGTGCAACAGATGAATCCAAAACAACAGCAAAGTGTTGACCGCTGAGTCAACAACACAACATAACTCCTTACAAATTTGTCATTGGCTCACAAGATCAGAAAGCCAATCACTCAATTCTATAGATTGTAGAAGTTGTTTTTGAGAATCACAAATACTCCGAATTCACAGATTTGCTAGAGCAAGTGATGGATGGAGCTTTCTCTATCCATGATGATAAGAGTCAAGTTAAACGACATTGGGTTCTTTTTGAATTTAGATCTGGCAGTAGACCTATAATGATAGAAAAAGATGTTGCAGCTCGGAGCGTGGATGTGAAAGACATAAAGTTCGTCATCAATTATGATTTTCCTAAATCATGTGAAGACTATGTACATCGGATTGGACAAACAAGACAAGCTACTGCAAAGGCTATAGTCTATACTTTCTTTACAACAACAAAACGACAGCAAAGATCACATCGCCATCGACAATCAGGTCATGTCAGGGACGACATGAACGCGGAAGGGGGGAATGTTGACCGCTGGGTCAACAACACGACATAACTCAAGTTTCGTACCAAAGTATTATCTTTTGCGAGTTATGAAATGCTGCGGATTATGGCTTTAAACGTCATTTGTAATGAGTAGTTATTCTAGTTTCAGAAGCCGAGGTGCAATGGCACTTCCAGATTGTAAATACAAAGCCATTTGACCCTTTCAACCCCATTTTTGGTTAAACCTAAGGTAGCCTTAGTATATAAGGTACCTAGGTCATTTTGTAAAGGAGACTTTTATCATAATCAAAACTTTAGCGCTGCCATCTACTGTGTGTGAGAGAGAAAGAGAGTGAGCGTGAGCTTCATCCTCTCGCTACGCCCAGCTTGCTCAACGCATTGGAGATCCGACTGCACCATTGCTGTAGGCTCGAGGAGAGCTAGGCGACAACGCCAAGCATTCCACGCGAGACGAAGCGCACACGCCGACACATCTACGAGCTATTTGTGGCCGTAAGTGTATCAAACGATGTCTGTTTTCTGCGTGCTAGTAGTCTATAGAATCGTGGCGACGTAAGCTACGCATAGGTACTCATAAATTTCAGTTTCGGGAACTTTCAAATTTCAGCTCTGTCATCCTACACGTTTTCCGCATATGGGTTTAGAGTGAGTATTTTGAGTGTAGAAGCTTGGGGACAGGTGTATCCTAGTGAGGGGATGGTGTTCCTTAAGTTTCGTAGGAATCTGGCATGATTAGGTGAGTTACCTTTCGTATGTGTGTATGTGGCTAGGTGGTGTAGTTGAGAGCAGTGAGGTTCTTGATTGTGGTTTAGTTGGCCTTCCTGAGTGTTGTATGTGTAGGATGGTCTCAACCGGACAAGCTTAAGAGACTTCCTCCGTGTGCCTATGGTGTTATCTGTGTCCTCGATTGACATTATGTTGATCTAGGTAGTGTTTGCATGCACTTCATGGGTGTGTGAGTCGCTCCCCGTCCAACAGATGCTGAGTCCACAACCACTGCCACTGAGGGGGTTCCAACTGTTAGGGTTGCAAGTCCACTAGAATCTCCTGCTTCTTGAGTCTGTAAAGGTATAACTGAAAGATTTTCTTCGGCCACATTTCCACTATTTTCTCCAAGTGAGGGAGTCTGACTCTCCTTGAGCGTCTTAGATTGATTTGTTGTACCTGTGTCTTCATTCTTTCGCTACTTATTCTTCTTTGTGCTGCTCAGTTTACCTAAATATTGATTGACTTTCTTAAAGCCCTCAATATATAAGTCTATAATGTTCTCACTTGGAGTGTCGTCTTGAAGCTCCACCCACCCTGCTTTTGTCATTGTCACTCCTTCATAATCAACCTTCACCAATTTTTGAGCAAAGGCCACAGGCTCCAACAAGTTGGAGTCACCATTGAGTAGTTTTACTCCAAGGCATGGAGACATTTCAAGATTTGAACAATCTTTCTTTATCTCCTTGACAATACTACAGTCCTTGAAGGGGAATTGGTATTTATCTTGAAAGAACAAGTGGACTTTCTCATCACTTCCATCATTTGGTAAGTGAAAATCTAGATACCAAGAACTTGGTGCTGAGCTTGTTGCATCAACTGACTTTGACTTTCTCTTCTGAGACATTTTATGTAAAAAGAATGACATATATTTAGACAAGATGGATATTATTACATCCATATGGACCTAGGGCCATAGAGCCACCTCTATGTTAAACCATGTGGTCCTAGGTCCAAAGGGTGCCAACAAAATGGTTCTACAAGTGTACCTAGGCCACTCTATGGTAGTGTGATCACATGTTCCCTTATGACATTGGATGACCCTCAAAGAAGTATTCCTTGAATGGCCTAAATACCCCTTTAGAGCCTCTACACCAACACCATATGGCAATCTGTGGCCTGAAGGCCATAGGGTCCCCTGCATGCTAGTAAGAACCTCTCTATGCTCTACATTGGCATCCTATGGCCCCAAGGCCACAAGGTGGCCACAATGTTTTAAAGAAACACTTCATGAGGGTTTTCTGGTAACCTATGACCCCAGAGCCATATGGTGCTCTCCATGCAAGTAAAAACCACTATTTGCTCTAAATTGAGGAGACCTTGTGGGATGAAGTCCATAGGGTCCCCTCTATGCTAGTAAGAACCTCTGTTTACTCTATAATGGCACCCTGTGGCCTGAAGGTCATAGGGTTCCCTCTATGCTACTAAGAATCTCTTTGTGCTCTATGATCTATATTGACTTCCTATGGCCCCAAGACCACAAGGTGCCCTCATTGTTTCCAAAAACACCTCATTGTTTTGCTATGGCCCTAGGGCCATAGCTCTCTATGCCGATGATCCGAGCCTATCACAAATTTTTGTTTATCATATTTTGTTGGTTTTCCTTGCTTCTAGAGGTTTACAATAAAAGAAAGAGTGAGAACAACCTCTTGGAAAAAATTAAAAAAAAATGATTTTTTCTTGACTAGTTCACCGGAGGTGAAAGGTAGAGGGAGAACCTAGTGGTAAAGGGAAGGGAAAATATGTAAATGTGAAAATAAAAGATATGATGTGGTTGTGGAGCCATGCACCCATGATTCAAGGGTCATGAGTGGCTCATATCATCATGGCTTTGGAGCCATATGATGATTCAAACAAATGGGACCCAAGTGGAAGACTTGGTAAAGGAAGAAACCATACTCATGATTTTGCTGAATTTTTAAAACATACTTCCACTCCGATCCAAGAAAAGTTGTTTTCATCAAAGTTGTAGCTGATGAGCTGGAGATTTTGGCCATATTTTTTAAATAATTTTTGCATCTACGGTCTAGGAGATATGGCCAAAATGGTGGACGCCAGTTTTTTCAACTGTGGTGGAGACCACCCCCTCTACCTTTACACACACACACCCTTCCTTTTCCACATTGAGACCTTCTCTAAAATCAGCCATTAGTCTTCTCACCCTCCTCTCCTTCCTCCTCTCTCTCAAGCTCAAAAACCCATCAAAGTTCCTCTTCTAATCACCTCTCAAGTCATGCTTAATCTTGTTGTAATTCATAAGTTCTCATTCAACCCCTTCCTATTATTACTAGATATGTATTGATTTTATGTAGATTCTTTACATTTTAAAATAAGGAAGCTCTTGGACTCAAGCTATGGAGGAAGGAGTGAAGACAACACAAGTGATGATGGAGCTAATTGGTCAACAAATCACTTGGAGGGAGCTTCTTCATTGGTTGAATGTCCCTAATCAAGCTTTATTTATACAAATTACACTTGGATCTTAACCTCACTCCTAATCACTCTCTTTCCTATATAAAGAGGCCTTCCCCTTTGTAATTTCAAGCCTCCCTCAGCCCCACTGAGCCTTTGTATCACTCACCATGAGCCCATAAGCTCATTCATTCACTCTATTCTTGCATATCCTAGAGTGCAAATTGTTTCATGCTAGTAACCTCTCCTCCTCTTACTTATGTTAATTAAGAGAAATGTTTTATATGTGTGTGAGAGTGCTTGATGGAATCTTGGCTAATCCTTGAGTGATTGTTTGGTAATCTATATGCTATTTGTGTTGGGAGTGTTTGAAGTCATCCATTCCTTGTACACACACTACGGTTAATGCTTCATTCATAGTGATCTCTCTCTCTCTCTCTCTCTCTCTCTCTCTCTCTCTCTCTCTCTCTCTCTCTCTTTGTGTAGCGGTCCTAGTCCACGCTTCCAAGACTAGGTGGTGCCCTCATCTCATTTCTCTTGTGGCGCAATGGAGTTTGTGTTGGTGTAGAGGCCGCCATTCCAAATTTCCTTCGTCATAAATTGGTGCCCCCCTCTGAGGAGTTCTCAAGCAGCGCTCTATCAATCCTATGAAGGAAGATCCATCAAAGTCTCCGAGACTTCCACTATGGTCTCCCCAAGAAGCTCGAGAAAAGAAGCGTCTTTATCAACAAACGGCACGTATGCGGGTAAAGAGAGTTAACTACACACACCCTTCTTTGCTTCAAGGAAAATCTTGTAGTCATCAAGTCCCTAGGTCAAAAAATTGTGTTGAGTGCTTTGTGGCTAGTGTGAAGACACTTCCTTTGAAGCCTCGACTTCAGGTGGTGAAAGCACTCTCAAACTCGGGTATTAACAAGTTTTTGGAGGGGGAGCTACACATCAATGGGGTGCGGTATTGGCAAGAGGCTACATATGGTGATGCACTCCAACTACTACTAGCAAGAAGGCTCAAGGTGGTTGAGAGGGTAGCCATCGAACCCTATGAACTCTACAAAGCTGAAGATGGTCACACCAAAGCTAGGCTAATCATTGGTGAGCAAATTCTTCGCATCTCTCAAATGGTGGGATCCAAGAGAGCTCAACTTCAATGAAGTGCTTCATGGAAGTTTGTAATTAATGCACCAATGAATAATCCCATTTTCTACAACTTTCAATCAGTTCAGAATATTAGGGTGAATGTGCGCATTGATAGAAAGATTTTTTTCCAACAAAGATTGGTCTTCTATTTTGGAGCTGAGAGGTTGAGAGAGATATTGTTGTCCCCTGACCCTATAATATTTCCTATTTTGGAGTATAATGTATCTTTTGATGTTCACATCTTCATCTTGCTTTAAGCATACTCCATGAATCATAGGGATTTATATGGACCTTTCCAACCTCTTGCTAGACGAACTGTGCATATAATAGCTAGCACAAAGCTTAGGTTCCAAAACATCATAAGGGACTTACTAGGCCCTCGTCGTCTAGCTGAGATTAATGCATCTATCAATCCATTTATTCTACCCTTAATAAGATATGATTTGGGCCTAGACGTTTTCATCTTTGTGCTGTATTGAGAGGAAGGCAACCCACTTTTATGATGGCTTTCCCAAATTTTTTTGGGCGTAGTGGAGAAAATGCTGGGGATTTTTTGGATAACTTGGAGATGGCTTTCCTTGTCTCCGGGAGGGATGACGAAGCATTGAAATTAAGAGCTTTTCCTTTGGTGCTCAAAGAAGAAGCTAGGGTATGGTTCCAGGCTCTAGATCCAACCCAAAGAATTGATTGGGAGGGATTGAAGGTGGCTTTCCTACGAAGATTTCAACGAGCCAATTCGGCAGAAGAACTATGGCAACGGCTTCTGTCCCTTCATCAAGTTGACCCTCATGGTTATGCAACCTATGAGGAAGGTTTTCTGAAACTTTGGGGCCAATGGTCAGACTCACTAAACCCTTGTGAGCGAGCTCCCAATTGCCTCCAAAAGGATCGATTTATCTCAGGTTTGTACCCCTTGCTAAGGGAGAAGGTAAAGAGCAAATTTCCAAATGCTTTTGAAGATGCCTTAAGAATTGCTAGGGAAAAGAATAGAAAGATTCTCTATCAAGCCCAAGCTGGCCAGCTAGCTTTGGGAGGCAATATCACAACTATGGAAGCTTCACACATACCTCCAAATGTGCCTAATGCACCAGACCTCAATAGAGTTCAACAAGAACATATGCTCCAACAAATAAACAATCTCACAAACCAGCTAGAGGGGTTGAGAGTAAATCTTGTGCAGGGTGCAAGAAGGCCTATTGAGGGAAATGGTGGGAATCGGCCACCAATGCGACGTCAAGCAAGGGAAATGTTGTGTTACAATTGTGGGGAAATTGGCCACGGCATGTATAATTGCCCTCATCCCAGAAGATATGACTACCCTGTCAGAGGTCCTCGACAACAAGTAAGTCCACCCCGTGCTAGAGCTCAAGCACAAGAGCAACCGCAACCTCAAATTTTGCAGCCACCTCGTGCTCAAGCTCAAGCCCCTGCTACTCAACCAAATGTGAGCATCATAAGGATGGAGGAGGTCCTCAAGGGCAGAAGCAACCAGGAAGAAATAGCTAAAGGGAAGATGAAGATAGATGAAGTGGCTACAATGCCTATCAAACGTGTGCGTGTCCAAGATGAAGTAGGTAAAGAAACAAGCAAGGATGCAAGCAATGAAGCAAGTAAATCTCGGGCAACTAAAGATGAAGCCAAGAAGAGAAAGACCCGTACTAGGTCTCAAATTGACATCTCTGATTTCCCTATGGGATCTCGGACACAACCTTATGACTTGACAGCTGATGTGAGTTCTCAAGGACCAAAGATTACCTGGCCACAACTACTTCATATCTCCCCAAAGCTTCGACGACAATGGTCAAAAATGGTGAGCACGAGGGCAAAGCGAAGTAAGCTAGTAAGTGTAATCAAAGCATATGGTCTCAAGGATATAGTGCCTTTGGTGGAGGCTCAAATCAAGGGACAACGGATCCCAAAAACTTACATTGACAGTGGAGCAGAGGTTTGTGTCATGACAGAAAAGCTAATGCATCAATTGGGTTTAGAGGTAATGGAATCATCAAACTTTAGGGCAAAAATGGCCAATAATGTCTCTGTCACTTGTGTGGGTGTAGTGAAAGCTTTGAGAGTTTCTGTTTTTGGAATCACTACAGAGGTTGATGCTTATGTGATGCCAGTAAAGGGAGAAGGATACCCCCTTATTTTAGGACGACCTTGGCTCATGGGTATAGGAGCTAGGCAAGATTGGGCAACAGGAGACTTGGAGTTGAGGCCTCGCATGGGTGGCCATAGTCGGAAGGTGGTTTATAACCTAAAGAATGGGCGACAAGAGAACCTTGAACTAGAGACGTCAGCTGATGAGTGGAGCTCAAGTGGATGCTCCTCATCCATGGACGAGGAAGAGAGTTCAAGTGAAGAGAGTGATAGCACTCTCGAAGTCATGGGCGTCACCATAAAGGAAACTACCTCATCAAAAGACAACCCAAGGATCCAAATGGAGAATGTGTGGGATGCCAGCCTAGAGGAGATGTTATCCAAGGATATAAAGGAAGAAGAAAAGGAGGGTTATGTAAATGTTCTCAAGAAGCATGCATCATTGTTTATTTCTGATTACACTCACATTACAGGTGTCACTGCAGTGAAGCATCATATCCATCTAAAAGAAGGGAGCAAGCCAGTAGTACAAAAACTAAGAAGATTAGGAGTTGTGCAACAAAATGCACTGTTGTCTGAGGTGAAGAGACTCTTAGAAGCAGGATTCATATACCCAGTAGAAGATTCAGAATGGGTCTCCCCAGTAGTGGTGAGGCCAAAGAAGAATGGTAAATGGCGAGTGTGCATGGATTACAAGCCACTAAATGCTGCAACAAAGAGGGACCACTTCCCTCTCCCATTTCAAGATGAGATTCTAAATGAAGTAGCAGGCCATGAGAGATACACAGTGTGTGATGGCTACTCTGGCTACTTTCAAATACGCATTGCAGAGGAGGACCAGAAAAAGACTACTTTCATCACACCATGGGGATGTTTTGCATTTCCAGTCATGCCTTTTGGTCTCACCAACGCTCCAGCCACCTTTCAACGATTCATGAACATGGTCTTCCAACCTTACTTTGGTAAGTCCATAAGGGTTTTCATAGATGACTTTTGTATTTACAGCTCCAAAAGTATGCATCTCGGCAAGATTGATGAAGGATTTACTCGTTTAGCTAAGCTGGGTGGACAACTAAACAAGGACAAATGTCACATTGGGGAAAGCAAGGTTACACTATTAGGGCATGTAGTGTCCATTGATGGAATCGAGGTAGATCCTGAAAAGATAGAAACATTGCTAAATCTACCTTCCCCAACTTCCATCAAACAATTAATCTCCTTCTTGCAAAAGCTAAGATATTTGAGTAGATTCATACACTTACTCTCCCAAGTGATATTTCCTCTACAACAGCTGACTCGTCAAGAGACGCTTGTTTGGAGTGAAGAAAGTGAAGGGTATTTTAGAGAGATTAAAAAAATGTTAGGGTCACTCCCTATAATCCTCCAACCTTGTTGGGAAGAAACATTCTTTGTAAACCCTAGTGTGGGAGAAGAAGCCATTGGTGCTGCCCTCCTACAAAAAGATCCAAAAACCTCCTTTATGAGGCCTGTGTATTTTGCTAGCCGCCTCATGGAAAACACAGAGAAGGCCTACACCCTGATGGAACAGCTAGTGTTAGCTCTCATGTTTGCGGTAACCAAATTTCGGCCATACTTGCTGCCGAAGAGGTTTGTAATTATCACTGTGGAGGATATGTTTCCCTATGCACTACAACATATGGAAATCTCTGACAAAATAGCAAAGTGGGTGGTGCGACTTCAAGAGTTTGATTATACAATACAAGTTGAAAGAACAACTCGAGCATGCTTAGCCGACATTTTAACAAACAAGTGCTATGAAAAAGTTTTCCATTTGAAGAGAAAGGAACTTCCACCACCTCCAGCTCTAGAGGTTTTGGTCAATGCTTATAGCCTTTACTTTGATGGAGCATACAAGAGAACCAAGCATAAGGTAGCTGCAGGCATCGTGGTTTTATCCCCATTGGGAGAGAGGATCCATGGTGAAGGGATCACTCTAGAAGATGTCCACTCCAACAATGAAGCAGAATATCATGCTCTAATTCATGGCCTTTGTTGGTGCCTCGATAATTCAATTAAGAGATTAAACGCTTTTGGTGACTCCATGCTTTTGGTAAGGCAAATGCAAGGTACATGGGCTTGCAAAAATGCCCGTCTCTCTACTAAAATGAGAGAAGCAAAAGCTCTTATGAGGAGATTTAGGGAGGCACAAGTACATCATGTGCCAAGAGACCAGAACAAGGATACATACCACCTAGCATCATCAAAGTTAAATGAGTCAATAGTGGGAGCAGTGGCCATCAAACTTCCACTTCAGCAAGGCAAGGAGGACTTGGAAGATATTATGCACATTCTGGAGCAAGGAGAGCCTCCTAAACACTTGAATGCAGGGGAAAGGCGATGGTTAGCTAGGAAGGCTACCAAGTATCGCATAGTAAATGATGACTTGTATTGTCTTGGTAAGGATGGTGTGCTTAGGAGAGTTCCTTTGAAGAGTGAAATTGAAGAGATTTTAAAATCTTGTCACGATGATATGTGCGGAGGACACTTTGCACACGACGTCACTAGTAGAAAGGTTCTACAAGCTGGGTTTACTTGGCCAAGTCTTCATCGTGATGTCAAATACTGGTGTCAAACATGTGATGAATGTCAGAAAGCAGGACCACGACGGCTCATAGCTGAACCTCAGAACCCAATAAAGGTATATGGGCCCTTTGAGAAGTGGGGAATTGATGCCATAGGGCCTCTACCACGCACTCAGTCAGGTAAAGAGTACATCATCATGGGAGTAGACTACATGACTAGATGGGCTGAGGCTATGCCGACCAATAGAATTACTGCTAAGGATGTGAGTCAGTTCATCTTTGACCACATCTGTTGCCAGTTTGGCACCCCTCTTGAAATACTATCTGATAGAGGACCAGGGTTTAGAGCAGACTTGGTAGGAGAACTCATGAAGAAGCTAAATATTTAGCATCAACACTCTACTCCTTACTACCCTCAGTGCAATGGTTTGGTGGAAAAAGTAAATGGAATCATTTGCAAAATTCTCACCAAACAGGTACATGCCAGGCGCCAAGATTGGGACAAACACCTGAATGGAGCTCTATGGGCCTATCGAACCTCCTTCAAAACCACATTAGGGTACACACCCTTTCATTTGGTTTATGGAAAGGAGGCGCTTTTGCCCATTGAAGTGAAGTTAACAAGTCTTCGAATATTGGGTAGCCAGGTAGGCTCTCAAAAGGAGAAAGTACATCAAAGGATCATGGATCTAGAGAGGCTGCAATTGGATCCTGAAGAAGCCATCAACCACTATTCTCAAGAAGCAGAGAAGCGCAGAGAAAAGTTCAACAAAAAGCTAGCATCCAAAGACATCAAAAAGGGATCTCTGGTGCTTCGATATGACAATCGCTTCGACACTCGTAAGGATGGAAAGTTTCTTTTCCGATGGGAAGGCCCGTTCTTGGTCACCAAAAAGTTCAAAAATGGCTCTTACAGACTTCAAGACATTGATGGTAAAGTGCACAAGACCAGGACAAATGGATGGCGTCTAAAGCCCTATCACATCAGGATAAGGTCAGCTCAAGATCAAAGAAAGTAGGCTAGAGGCATAAATACCCCTAGCCAGGTTTGGGGGGGCTATGATCCGAGCCCATCACAAATTTTTGTTTATCATATTTTGTTGGTTTTCCTTGCTTCTAGAGGTTTACAATAAAAGAAAGAGTGAGAACAACCTCTTGGAAAAATTTAAAAAAAAAGATTTTTTCTTGAATAGTTCACCGGAGGTGAAAGGTAGAGGGAGAACCTAGTGGTAAAGGGAAGGGAAAATATGTAAATGTGAAAATAAAAGATATGATGTGGTTGTGGAGCCATGCACCCATGATTCAAGGGTCATGAGTGGCTCATATCATCATGGCTTTGGAGCCATATGATGATTCAAACAAATGGGACCCAAGTGGAAGACTTGGTAAAGGAAGAAACCATACTCATGATTTTGCTGAATTTTTAAAACATACTTCCACTCCGATCCAAGAAAAGTTGTTTTCATCAAAGTTGTAGCTGATGAGCTGGAGATTTTGGCCATATTTTTTAAATAATTTTTGCATCTACGGTCTAGGAGATATGGCCAAAATGGTGGACGCCAGTTTTTTCAACTGTGGTGGAGACCACCCCCTCTACCTTTACACACACACACCCTTCCTTTTCCACATTGAGACCTTCTCTAAAATCAGCCATTAGTCTTCTCACCCTCCTCTCCTTCCTCCTCTCTCTCAAGCTCAAAAACCCATCAAAGTTCCTCTTCTAATCACCTCTCAAGTCATGCTTAATCTTGTTGTAATTCATAAGTTCTCATTCAACCCCTTCCTATTATTACTAGATATGTATTGATTTTATGTAGATTCTTTACATTTTAAAATAAGGAAGCTCTTGGACTCAAGCTATGGAGGAAGGAGTGAAGACAACACAAGTGATGATGGAGCTAATTGGTCAACAAATCACTTGGAGGGAGCTTCTTCATTGGTTGAATGTCCCTAATCAAGCTTCATTTGTACAAATTACACTTGGATCTTAACCTCACTCCTAATCACTCTCTTTCCTATATAAAGAGGCCTTCCCCTTTGTAATTTCAAGCCTCCCTCAGCCCCACTGAGCCTTTGTATCACTCACCATGAGCCCATAAGCTCATTCATTCACTCTATTCTTGCATATCCTAGAGTGCAAATTGTTTCATGCTAGTAACCTCTCCTCCTCTTACTTATGTTAATTAAGAGAAATGTTTTATATGTGTGTGAGCGTGCTTGATGGAATCTTGGCTAATCCTTGAGTGATTGTTTGGTAATCTATATGCTATTTGTGTTGGGAGTGTTTGAAGTCATCCATTCCTTGTACACACACTACGGTTAATGCTTCATTCATAGTGATGTCTCTCTCTCTCTCTCTCTCTCTCTCTTTGTGTAGCGGTCCTAGTCCACGCTTCCAAGACTAGGTGGTGACCTCATCTCATTTCTCTTGTGGCGCAATGGAGTTTGTGTTGGTGTAGAGGCCGCCATTCCAAATTTCCTTCGTCACCGATATAAAGCACCATGCTCTATATTAGCTCCCTAAGGCATGAAGGCCATAGGGTTGGCCTCAAGGGCCCCAAGGGTGCTCCATATGCCAATGAAAAATACTATTCTCTCTATATTGAGAAGACCTTGTGGGCTAAAGGCCATAGGAACCCTTCTATGATGGATTTTTGACAACCAATCCCCCTAGGTCAGGATGTTCTATATGCTAGTAAAAACACTATTTGCTCTATAATGGCACCATGTGACTTGAAAGCCATATGGTCCCCTATATTCTAGTAAGAGCCTCTCCATGCTCTATATTGGAACCCTTTGGCCTGAAGGCCATAGGGTCCGATCTTTGCTAGTAAGAACCGATCTATGCTCTATATTGGCACCCTATGGCCTGAAGGCCATAGGGTCCCGTGTATGCTAGTAAGAACCTCTCTATGCTCTACACATCCAATGACCCCAAGGCCACAAGTTGCCCTCTATGTTTTGAAGAAACCCTTCAAGAGGGTTTTTTGGCAACCTATGGACCCAGGGCCATAGGGTGCTCTCTATGCCATTGAACAACCCTCATTGTTTTGGTACCCTATGGCCCCTGGTATAAAGCACGATTTGGTCTCTCTATGCTAGTAAGAACTGATCTTTGTTCTATATTGGCACCCTTTGGCCTGAAGACCATAGGGTCCGCTCTGTGCTAGTAAGAACCGATCTATTCTATATTCTCTATATTCAGGCCATAGGGTCCCGTGTATGCTAGTAAGAACCTCTCTATGCTCTACACATCCGATGACCCCAAGGCCACAAGTTGCCCTCTATGTTTTGAAGAAACCCTTCAAGAGGGTTTTTTGGCAACCTATGGA
Organism: Adiantum capillus-veneris; assembly: GCF_014529385.1. NCBI lineage: Eukaryota > Viridiplantae > Streptophyta > Polypodiopsida > Polypodiales > Pteridaceae > Adiantum > Adiantum capillus-veneris. The sequence goes on from NC_140946.1 coordinate 90,260,423, forward strand.
CCCAGGGCCATAGGGTGCTCTCTATGCCATTGAACAACCCTCATTGTTTTGGTACCCTATGGCCCCAGGTATAAAGCACGATTTGGTCTCTCTCTATGCTAGTAAGAACTGATCTTTGTTCTATATTGGCACCCTTTGGCCTGAAGACCATAGGATCCGCTCTGTGCTAGTAAGAACCGATCTATTCTATATTCTCTATATTCAGGCCATAGGGTCCCCTGTATGTTAGTAAGAACCTCTCTATGCTCTACACATACTATGACCCCAAGGGCACAAGGTGTCCTCTATGTTTTGAAGAAACCCTTCATGATGGTTTTTTTGCAACCTATGGACCCAGGGCCATAGGGTGCTCTCTATGCTAGTAAAAACACTATTTGCTCTATATCCCGGAGACTTTGTGGGCTGAAGGCCATAGGTTCCCCTCTATGCTAGTGATAACCTCTGTTTTCTCTACGTTGACACCCTGTGGCCTGAAGGCCATAGGGTTCCTTGTATGCTAGTAAGAAGCTCTCTATACTCTATGCTCTATGCTCTATATTGACATACTATGGCCCCATGTATAAAGCACTATTTGGTCTCTCTATGTTAGTAAGAACCGATCTATGCTCTATATTGGCACCCTTTGGCCTGAAGGACATAGGGTCCCCCCTATGCTAGTAAGTAACTCTCTATGTTCTACACACCCTATATGTTTTGAAGAAACCCTTCATGAGGGTTTTTTGGCAACCTATGGACCTAGGGCCATAGGATTCTCTCTATGCCATTGAGGAGACCTTGTGGGCTGAAGGCCATAGGGTCCCCTCTATGCTAGTAAGAACCTCTGTTTTCTCTATGTTGACACCCTGTGGCCTGAAGGCCATAGGGTTCCCTCTATGATATTAAGAAGCTCTCAATGCTCTATGCTCTATATTGACATCCTATGGCCCCAAGGCCACAAGGTGCCCTCATAGTTTTGTAAAAACCCTCATTGTTTTGGTACATTATTCTCCCAAGTATAAAGCACTATTTGGTGTCTCTATGCTAGCAGGAACCGATCTATGCTCTATATTGGGACCCTATGGCGTTCAGGCCATAGGGTTCTATGTATGCTAGTAAGAACTTCTCTATGCGCTACACATCTTATGACCCTAAGGGCACAAGGTGCCTTGTTTGTTTTAAAGAGACCCTTCATGAGGGTTTTTTTGGCAACCTATGGACCCAGGGCCATAGGGTGCTTTATATGCCAATTAAAAACACTATTGCTCTATATTGATGAGACCTTGTGGGCTGAAGGCCATAGGGTCCCCTCTATGCTAGAACCTCTGTTTTCTCTATATTGAGACCTTGTGGCTTGAAGGCCATAGGGTTCCCTCTATGGTAGTAAGAAGCTCTCTATGCTCTATGCTCTATGCTCAAATGCTCTAAATTGACATCCTATGGCCCCAAGGCCACAAGATGCCCTCATTGTTTTGAAAGAACCCTCATTGTTTTGACACCTTAAGGCCCCATGTATAAAGCACTATTCGGTTTGTCTATGCTAGTAAGAACCGATCTATGCTCCATATTGGGCGCCTGTGGCCTTCAAGCCATAAAGTCCCCTGTATCCTTGTAAGAACCTCTCTATGCTCTACACATCTTAAAGAAACCATTCATGACAGTTTTTTGGCAACCTATGGACCCAGGTCCATAGGGTGCTCTCTATGCCAGTAAAAAACACTATTTTCTCTATATTGAGGAGACCTTGTGGGCTGAAGGCCATAGGTCCCCTCTATGCTAGTAAGAATCTCTGTTATCTCTATATTTACACCCTGTGGCCTGAAGGCCATAGGTTCCCTCTATGGTAGTAAGAAGCTCTCTATTCTCTTTGCTCTATGCTCTATGCTCTAAATTGACATCCTACGGCCGCAAGCACTATTTGGTCTCTCTATGCTAGTAAAAATCGATCTATGCTCCATATTGGGAGCCTGTTGCCTTCAGGCCATAGAGTCCCGTGTATTCTAGTAAGAACCTCTCTATGCTCTACACATCTTATGACCCTAAGGACACAAGGTGCCGTGTATGTTTTAAAGAAACCATTCATGATATTTTTTTGGAAACCTATGGACCCAGGTCCATAGGGTGATCTCTATGCCATTAAAAAACACTATTTTCTCTATATGGAGGAGACCTTGTGGGCTGAAGGCCATAGGGTCCCCTCTATGCTAGTAAGAACCTGTGTTATCTCTATATTGACACCCTGTGGCCTGAAGGCCTTAGGGTTCCCTCTATGGTAGCAAGAAGCCATTTAAACTCTTTGCTCTATGCTCTACATAGAGATCCTATGGCCCAAAGGCCACAAGGTGCCCTCATTTTTTCAGATGGAAAGTAGGGCACCTTGTGACCCTAGGGAACATAGGGAATCCTATGGCCCTTGAGATTGTAGATTGTCACCCTATGGCCCTTGGACCACAAGGTCTTTAGATGGGACAAAAGGCATCGAAGGGCCCGAGGGTGGCCTACGTACATAGGGTACACAATGGTGCATATTAACGGGCACCATGGCAGCCCCATGCACCTAGGGCTCTAGGGCCATAGGATCTCCAAAAGGAACATAGGGAATCATATGGCCCTTGCGATTGTACATTGCCACCCTATGGCACTTGGGCCATAGGGTCTTCAGATGGAACATAGGGCACCTTGTTACCCTAGGGAACATAGGGAATACTATGGCCCTTCAGATTGTAGGTTGTCACCCTATGGCCCTTGGGCCACAAGGTCTCTAGATGGGACATAGGGCACCCTGTGATCCTATGGATATAGGGCCATAGGATCTCCAAAAAAACATATGGAACCCTATGGCCCTTAAGATTGTACAAATACACCCTATGGTCCTTGGGCCACAAGGTCTCAAGATGGAACATAGGACACCTTTTGATCCTATGGCCATAGGTTCCTTATGTTCCTTTTGGAGATTTTATGGCGCTAGGACCATAGGATCTTCAGAAGGAACATAGGGAACCATATGATCCTATGTCCGTAGGGCCCTATGTTCCTTTTGGAGATCCTATGGCCCGAGGACCATAGGATCTCCAAAAGGAACACACTAAACCCTGTGATCCTATGTCCGTAGGGCCATATGTTCATTTTGGAGATCCTATGGCTTGAGGACCATAGGATCTCCAAAAGGAACGTAGGGAACCCTATGGCCCTTGAGATTGTACATTCCCACACTATGGCCCTTGGGCCACAAGGTCTCCAATAGGTCACCCTTTGATCCTATGGCCCTAGGTTCTTTATGTTTCTTTTGGAGATTCTATGGCCCTAGTGCCACCCTATCTCCAAAAGGAACATAGGGAACCCTATGGCCCTTGAGATTGTACATTGCCACCCTAAGGCCCTTGGGCCACAAGGTCTCTAGATCGGACATAGAGCACCATTTGATCCTATGGCCATAGTGTCATATATATGTTTTGGAGATCCTATGGCCCTATGGCCATAGGATCTTCAATAGGAACATAGGGAACCCTATGACCCTTGAGATTATACATTGTCACCCTAAGGCCAGATGGGACATTGGTCACCTTATAGTACGATGTGAGACCACCCTATGGCCTTATGGTCATAGGGTGCCTTAGGGCCATATGTTACTCTTTAGTATGAGGTGAAACCCTATGTAGCCACACCCTGTCTGCCCTTCTAAAGATTCAATGTCTAGTTTTATTTTAGTGACTACAAATGAATTTAAAGAAACTATATTACACCATATCTTACAAGCACATATAGTGTATAATTTCTTTCCCACCTTCTTGCCTCTTTTTTTTTCCATCCTCCTGCAATTGAACCCTAATCCATCCTCATACAACAGGGTGCTCTACTCGTCCTCTTACAACGTGTGCCTAACTCCCCACAACCCAATTACAGGTATCCATAGTTTCAGCATTTTCTGTAGTTATTGTCTTTTGCATTTGCAGGTTTATAATTTTTTGTTGTAATTAGAGATTTTTGCAGTTAGAGTTTTACAATTTTACAATATTAGGTCACTTATGAGGAGTTTTGTGTTTTACAGATTTAGGTCCCTAATAAGAGTTTTTCGTTTTACAAATTTAGGTCCCTAATTAGTGTCTTCTATTTTATATTTTTAGGTCTCTAATTAGAGTATTCTGTATTACAGTTTTAGATCTCTAATTAGAGATTTTTCTGTTTTATAGTTCTACAGTCTTCATTGTTTTAGAGATGTAATTAATGATTTTTGTTTATTGTTCTAGAGAGAGGTGATTCACAACACTGCTAAAACGTAATTAGATTAAGAACAGTTAAAACTGAATTAAGAAAAAAGATTAGGATTTCTACAGGTTACCGCTGAGTAAATCTGTGTTTGATGAAAACCGGCTGCAGAAGTAGCAAGCAGTAACTTAGGTGTGTTGAGGGCGCGACGATGATGTTTACAGATCTTTGTTTGGGAGGTCCCGACAGCAGTCCTTCTGTTGAGGGTTGTGGCGATGGCTTCGCGTATATTTGTGTGCGCGTCGCAACGATGGCGTAGAACTGTATGCGTAGGGAGAGAGGGAGAGAGAGACAAAGAAAGACGAAGGCTTTTGTGTAGGTTTCGAGCAAGAAACGAGAGAGAGAAAGAGAGCGATAGCGCATAAAAAATTGTGGTAGAGAGAGAAAGAGAGAGATAAGGTTAGTTAGATTAGGTTAGAAATTCAAAATTCGAATTTTGAATGAGGGGTTGTTCTCACGGGTTTGCAGTCGAGATTACTAGATGTCTAGGCTTTGTGCGAAAATGAGACATAGCTCGTCGGCTCCGAAATTGAAAGAGCTTTTCAGCACATTAAAAAAAAAAGAGTATGGACAAAAAAAGTTGGTGCAAGGCTTTGTCAATGTCCATATCTTTGTAGTACGAGTGGAACGACACCCATGAAGCAAAATTTGACTTCAGAATCAAAATCTGCATAGTAAAAAATACACTCAAAATAGTTAAATTTTAAAAACATTATCCCGAAAATTGTGCGCTATTTTTTTGTCCGATATCAATAAGTGTATTTGAAAACCCATTATGACAAAGTTTGTCGTAGCGTTAAATTTTTTTTAATTACTTTTTATTTATTTTTTTAATTTATGCCACTTGCGGATATCCCTTGAATGGCCAAAATTATTATGAAGACACCTCAGCCACCCCTGGGCTCACACCATAGGACGGCAATGTTGGAGGTCAAGGATCAAAGCGTGCACTCAGTTCCATCTAAAAATCCTATGTCCTAGGGTTTTCTTCTTCTATCTTTTGAGATCCTTGTGGCCCTACGGTGGCAATGTGAAAGCTTGTGGACCTAGAGCCATAGGGTGGCAATGTATAAGCTCAAGAGCCATAAGTTTCCCTATATTCCATTTGGAAATCCTATGGCCCTAGGGTTTAGGGGCGACAATAGATAAGCTCCAATACATAGCCCCATGTTCCAGTTGGAGATCCTATGGCCCTAGGTCCACGACAATGTATAAGCTCAAGAGCCATACGTTGCCCTACTTTGTAGTTGGAGATCCTATGGCCCTAGGGTCATGGGGTGGCAATACGTAAGCTCAAGGGCCATAGGGTGCTACATGTCCCATATGGAGATTCTACGGCCCTAGGGCCATGGGGTGGCAATGTATAAGCTCAATGGCCATACATTGCCTATGTTCCATTTGAAAATCATATGGCTCTAGGGTAATGGGGTGGAAATGTATAAGCTCAAGGGCCATACATTGCCTATGTTCCATTTGGAAATCCTATGGCCCTAGGGTCATGGGGTGCCACATGTCCCATATAGAGATCCTATGGCCCTACGGCCATGGGGCTGCATTGATATCTTGGCCACCCTTGAACCCGCACCCTTGAGCTTAGGGGCCTTAGGTTCTCTTATTGTATGTTGTGAGATCTTGTGGACCTAGGGCCATAGGGTGGCAATGTATAAGCTTAAGGGCCATACATTGCCTATGTTCCATTCGGAAATCCTATGGCCCTAGGGTAATGGGGTGGCAATGTATAAGCTCAAGGGGCATACATTGCCTACGTTCCATTTGGAAATCCTATGGCCCTAGGGTCATGGGGTGCCACATGTCCCATATAGAGATCCTATGGCCCTAGGGTCATGGGACTGCATTGATATCTTGGCCACCCTTGAACCCACACCCTTGAGCTTAGGGGCCTTAGGTTCTCTTATTGTATGTTGTGAGATCTTGTGGCCATAGGGCCATAGGGTGGCAATGTATAAGCTCAAGGGCCATACATTGCCTATGTTCCATTTGGAAATCCTATGGCCCTAGGGTCATGAGGTGGCAATGTATAAGCTCAAGGGCCATAGGGTGCCACATGTTCCATAGAGAGATCCTATGGCCCTAGGGCCATGGGGCTGCATTGATATCTTAGCCACCTTTGACATCGTGGCCATAGGTTGTCTTTTTGTATGTTTTGAAGTCTTGTGGCCCTAGGGCCATAGGGTGTCAATGCTCACACCCTTGGGCTTAGGGCCATAGGTTGTCTTTTTGTATGTTTTGAAGTGTTGTGGCCCTAGAGCCATAGGGTGTCAATGCTCACACCCTTGGGCTTAGGGCCATAGGTTGTCTTTTTGTATGTTTTTAAGTCTTGTGGCCCTAGGGCCATAGGGTGTCAATGTATAAGCTCAAGGGCCATACGTTGCCTTATGTTCCATTTGGAAATCCTATAGCCCTAGGGTCATGGGGTTGCAATGTATAAGCTCAAGGGCCATACATTGCCTATGTTCCATTTGGAAATCCTATGGCCCTAGGGTCATGGGGTTGCAATGTATAAGCTGAAGGGCCATACATTGTCGTATGTTTCATTTGGAGATCTTATGGCCCTAGGGTCATGGGGTGCCATAGGATGTATATATACTTGACATGAAACTCCATGAGGTGATCTTGAGCACAACCCTATGGCCTTCAGGCCTTAGGGAGCTAATATAGAGCAAATATGCTTTATACCGGCATAGAGAGCTATGGCCCTGGGGCCATAGCAAAACAATGAGGGTTTTTTGGAAACAATGAGGGCGCCTTGTGGTCTAGGGGCCATAGGAAGTCAATATAGATCATAGAGCATAGACGATGGAGCATAGAGCACAAAGAGATTCTTAGTATCATAGAGGGAACCCTATGACCTTCAGGCCACAGGGTGCTTCTCATGAAACACCCACATACATACTTGTTATGCTTTATGCTACGTAAATCAATATACTTTGCAAGTGGTTTGTTTAACAATTATTCTTGCAATCTTCTTGCAGATATGGCTAATTTCAATCATGGTGATAGAGTGTGCATGTTTGTAGCGACACAAAAGGTTGCCATTGGAACTGTATTTGAAATAAATCCAACTGCATATTGTTCTGGCATTCTTATTGGGGAAGGCAATGTATCGGTGTCAGTTGATTTGTGTTTTGAAAAGAAAGCACTAATCCCTTTTCCAACAATGGATGCATTGACAGTGGGAGATGCTTTTCATAGTATTGTGAAATGGAGTAGTGGGTTGTTGCAACATATAAATGAGATGCAGTACAAAGGGGCTTCTATGCATGAGGCTGACAAAGCAGAAGGAGCATTGGATTCACAATGTAATGGAATGAGCTACAGAGAGGTTTGGAAGGATAAGAGGGTTCAACTTTGAGATGAAAGCAAAACACATGTAGTAGCCAAAGGGGTTGTCATGTACGTGTGTCCGTTTGACTCTGTAAACTTTGGTGAGCTAGGTGAAGATAACATTGTTCGGGGGTGTAGCATGCCTCTGTGTATCCAATTTAAGGTTTGGATTTGGAGAGGATAGGGTCTCCGGCTATGGATATGGTCTTCTCTATATTCGAGTTTATGGTCGGATTGACTTACCCTAACCCTTGGCGTGTATGGGAATGGATATCTGTCTGTGCTTTGATCATGCTACCTGGATTTTTCGCACTACTTTGTGACTGTTGTTTTTCTAGACCAACTGGGTTGCTATACAGTCACTACTGACAGGCTGTTTGGGATGAGTATGCTTAGACTCTTGGCACTATATGTTGGTGGCATATTGGATAGAGTGAGGGTATATGCTTGCGGATATTTTTGCTGCCGAGAAAGAGACAGTTGACTGTTTTTTGCACTATTATTTGACTGTTGTTTTTAGACCAACTGGATTGCTTGATTATATATTTGCTACCGAGCAAGAGACAGTTGAGATGATTACACTTATGGTAATTTGAATTTAGGGTAATCATTATAGCGTAATGGAACTTGCAAGCAATCCAATATGCTTTAAAGGTGGTACTGACCATGTATCCATGGCATGGTGGGTTTCGTTCGGGTGTGTTACTAGGAATGTTGAAATAAAGGAAGGATCGGATCCTTGCCATGATTTGATATAGGATAGCTTATGCTATCGTATGTTGTCTTAGCCAATTTGCAGTTTCGGTTGCCTTTCTTTCTATGGATATTTTGCAGACACTTTTTCGGGTGCGGACTGTTGCATAGCTCACTCTATCTGTCAAGGAGTAAAGTGTGCAACAGAGAGCAGTTTCGGGCTACTGGACTGCTCTTCCCTCTCAGTTTGAGGGTTCTAACATACCCTAAGTCTTAGCATTATCTGATAATGCTGAGTGGTTGGACTGAGTTTTAGTGTATGACTATGTGAGGTTCCTTGCCGATGATGGAAAGGTAAGATTTCTATTGCTGGTCTTGACTGGTTTGTTTTGCCGATTGTTTTTTCTGACTCTTGGCAGTATTTGGTAAATGGTATATTGGTAAGTGGACTGGCTAATTTGACTTGCTGATGGATAAAATGCTGCCTAGACAGCAGGACGAGTAAAAGTTCTACTTTTGGCTGACTTGGGTCTCGGATCTTTTACGACCGTATAAAGTTCCGTGAAGATCCTTGCCATGGATTGAGGTATGTAAAGGCAAGATACCCCTTGCTGGTCTTGACTGTTTTTTTGCCGATAATTTTTTGCCAACTCCTGGCAGTATATGGTAGTGGTATATGGGAAAGGGTTACTGAACTTTTTCGACTGGATTACTGGTGAATTAAAATGCTGCCTAGACCGATTGGCTGCTTGTAAAAGGTTCTTATCATTACTGTGAATTTCATTTGAAATGGGGCTGTGGCTCAAAAGATTGTTAAAATTTATTTAAAATTAGGTTCTCTGAAATCTTTATGATGGTAAAAGTACTGGAAGAAAAAGATAGCCCTTGTCATTGACTATTTAAATCTGATTAATAACACTAAAATCTGACTACATATTAACATAAGAAACAATTGGAATAGCATGAACATTGTTCTGGGCTATAAAAACTTCACTTAAAAGAATGGAAGGAAAGAATTCAACTTGAACCAGAACTGAAAAGTTGTTTTCAAATTCTAAACCTTAGCAGCATGATTTTTTTCTCTTTTGGTACCTTGGTGACATGGATGACAACTAGGTCACCCCAGTTACCTGCAATGTTGTTTGGAAGCTAACAAATGGTTTGTTTTCTTACTGTGGATGCAGGTAAGGGTGTCCTTTCCTTGGCTGCTATTTGAGAGGATGAAATGCTGTATACTTTCTACTATAACATTTATTAGGACCTTCTTTCCCTAATATGGCCTGACATTGGCATGTATTTTTTAGATATTCAGTCGAAAGGAATACATGATTGTGTACTTTGACTTTAGACATTGGTTTTTGTAGTTCATCTCATGTGTTATGTATATTGTAAATAGACTAAACTCTCTCTCGTTAAGCACATGGGTGCCTTGGGTCTTAGATCCATGACACCAGAACCAAGTCTTCAGTAAGTTTTCCTTAGGAAATACGGTTGGAAACTGGATTTTCTATGGAAGGGGGTATCCCACACAACCTTTATGACATATGTCTTGGTTGGTTTTATGATGGAATACTTACCAGCTTCTTTTTTTAGATCTTACTAATATGACTTATGTCTCGGCTGCTCTTGACCTTTCCACCCTTCCCTTTTCCCCGGCATCCTTGCTGGTGATTAAACTCATTCAGGACCCTTTGGCGGTTTCTTTATTAAACCAATCCTCAAAAGTTACAGAGCACCATGACTCTATAATGAATCTGCTAACCTTTAATGACTGGGTTCTAATCCTCGCCAATCTAGTGGCTGAGATGAAAGAAGGAGTTCTTCACCTTCAAAACTTGGCTTCTAACCTTGCTGCTATTGAAGAAAGTCACAAATCTGATCTTCTTCTATTCTCGGCAAAAGAAGCCGACCTGTCTAATTTTATCAGGAAACTATGTGGCCTTGCTTCTTGTTTTTCCACTTCTAAATCTTTTGATCCTGCTAAGGCTCCCAAAAGCCTATTTTGTAGGGATGATGCTGCTATTGAAGCACTTAAAAGCTTTCAGCAAGGACTCAGCTCGTCTAGTGAAACTTCTTTACAAGACATGGTCCCAAAAGTTTCAAAGTGTTTTCCCTTCTTACCTCCAAGACAAATTGCTATCGAAGGGATAGAGCTGGACCATCAGCTTTGGGAGCTGCAAAACAAGGCTTTTGTGGCACCTATCTCGATTGAGACTTGGGTTTTTCTTGCAGCCTTACCTGCCTCAACTAGTGAAGATTGTCGGCTGGAAACCCTCGAAGGAGTTCAGTTCTTGGACAAAGGTGATGTCATCAAAGCACCCTTTAGTATGCATTTCTTAGATTCAAGGAAATGCCCCATCTTATCTGGCATTTATGTCAAAACCAAGGGAACTATGACCTTTTCTAAACAAAGTAGTGAATTCTATTCTAAATCCATCTGGAACATCTACCGCCCCTACATCAAATGTTCTTGCAAAGCTTTAGATGCAAAAGATGATTGTGAGAGTAACATCCTTTGGTTTGATCATGCAATTTGGTTCCTCCTCAACCATCTGGAAGACCTCTTCCCATCACACACAGAAGAGCATTTTCTACCTATTATTTGTTCTTGGCTTGGAGATCAGGCTAGGGAAGCTGTGCGAGCCCACATAGCTTACCTTCACTTTAGAAACTTCATGTATGAGTCTCTGAAAGAGTTAAAGTTAGATGCACCAAGTCATTTACTCTCTAATTTAAGTGCTTTTAAAGGCATCAAACATATCCTATCCCTTCTTAAACCTTCACTGGATGCAGATGAGTCTCTTAACCTCAAAAGACCTATGTTAACACTAGGTTGGTAACCTAACAGGACATAAAAGTGTCCTTTCAGGGTTTTAAAAAATACCTCCAAGACCATAGTAGATCCACTCATTTTGTAAAATCCTTTCTTGAGGTTATAGTTCAAGTCCTACTACACATGGAAAAAATAAGAAACTTGTAAAATTTCTCATCTTTTGGTCGCACCAAGCCTCCAAAGTTGATGGACCAGTACATTTTCATCAAAACAGTCATTTCTTATGTTTTGCTGCATAAAAATAAGATTAGGGATTTTTGTAGGACTTGAGATAAATTCCCTAGTTAACTTCAATGGGCTGGTGATCAGAACATATGATTGCTTCTCACTCACTATTTTTTGTTTTGCCAAAAGAAATAGGTACAAAAAAGTTGAATTTTTACCATTTTGCAAACCTATCATCAAAGTTTCTATAGCCACGCTCAATACAAATAATATATGCATGTTTTCAGTCTCTCTCTCTCTCTCTCTCTCTCTCTCTCTCTCTCTCTCTCTCTCTCTCTCTCTCTCTCTCTCTCTCTCTCTGTATTTAGCTTCACCAATATGATTTGTATTCTCCCTTGATCTGTCATGTCACCACACAAGTTACTCTCTCTCTCTCTCTCTCTCTCTATTCTCTCTCCTTTTCATGCAATAATAGACATTACCGTTAGCATTTTTAACGAAGCAACCCGAATATTATTGTACATGTGTTACAAGGACATGCATTAAATGGGTGGTACGACCACAATAAGTACTTTTTAACAACCGAAAAATATGTGTACTATTTATGGTAACAAATGCACACTTGGATTCATGATGTGTGTGTGTGTGTGTGTGTGTATGTGTGTGTGTGTGTGTGTGTGTGTGTGTGTGTGTGTGTGTGTGTGTGTGAGAGAGAGAGAGAGAGAGAGAGAGAGAGAGAGAGAGAGAGAGAGAGACCTATGCCGAGACAACCTCTACAAGCATGGCGCAAAGCTCCTTCAAGCGTTTTCTTCAATTAATTCCACCAAGAGAGGTATTTCCAAAGTGTTTGTTGAAGCTGAAGAGAGACAAAGAGAGAGAGAGAGAGAGAGAGAGAGAGAGAGAGAGAGAGAGAGAGAGAGAGAGAGAGAGAGAGAGAGAGAGAAGAGAGAGAGAGAGAGAGAGAGAGAGAGAGAGAGAGAGAGAGAGAGAGAGAGAGAGAGTTTTTGAATGTCTGTTGGGTTTGAAGGAGGAAGATAGAGAGAGAGAGAGAGAGAGAGAGAGAGAGAGAGAGAGAGAGAGAGAGAGAGAGAGAGAGAGAGAGAGAGAGAGCGAGAGAGAGAGAGAGAGGGAATACAAGAAGTTGATCATGACGTGCAATAGGCTATTTGCCCATCTCAAAGCTGAGCCTCTGCGACACCGTGATCCACACAAAGAGAGAGAGAGAGAGAGAGAGAGAGAGATAGAGAGAGAGAGAGAGAGAGAGAGGAGGGGGGGGGGGGGGGGGGGGGGGAATACAAGAAGTGGATCACGACGTGCAATAGGCTACTAGCCCATCTCAAAGCTGAGCCTGCGCGACACCGTGATCCACAGAGAGAGAGAGAGAGAGAGAGAGAGAGAGAGAGAGAGAGAGAGAGAGAGAGAGAGAGAGAGATAGTTCTATTATTGTCCTTGGAGGTCAAATATGACCTATGGGACCAAATGAACATGTCACATGGTGTGAGTGGAGGTCATAAGTGACTCTCAATGCCCAAAAACGGCTGAAATTAGTGTCGCAATAGAGAGTCCACATCGTGGTGGGGAGAGGAAGGTATGTAGGGAGAGCTCATGGCTGTGAGTTGATCGACGCATCCTTGACCAAGTGACATGCATCCCATCTTGCAAACCATTTCTTGATGTCAAGCATCCACTCCGAACTTAATATTTTGCTCTTGCATGTCTTTTGGACCTTTTGACTTGCTTCATATGCAATTCTAGGAATTTGATACAAAGGCCTACGTTGTGCCTTAAGCATGTACTCCACAACCCTTTGCATGCCCAAGACCTCAATGGGTAGTGATCTGGACTCAAGAAGTAAGAGCATGTAGGGTGTTTGTGTCTTGATTCGAGAAAGTTGGTGAGAAAACGCATTTGGACATTCTCAAAATCTTTCCAAGTAGACTTCCTGATGCTACCACCCCACACCTCCACTCCATAAAGAAGTACATGTGTCACTCATGTGTCAAAGATCTACTTTTTGAGAGCCCAATACTTGATCTCTCCAGCATTGCACATTTCTCAAATGCATAATAAGCCCTCTTTCCGACTTCCAAGCAATGCATTGCGCAATCCTTCCATCTATGATTGGATGGAACCTCAAGGCCAAGGTACTTGAAGCTATCTACCACTTCAAGTTTCTCATTGTTGTATAAAATGCATGGATTTTCATCATTGAGGGTCTTTACAAGCATAACCTTGGTTTTGGATCCATTTCCGATCAGCCCACTATGTAGGCAAAAGCGTTCCAAGACACTCATAAGCTTTTGTGCATCTTTTAAGGTATGTGCCAAGAGCACTACATTATTGGCATAAAGCAAAAGCATGATCACCGCATTTTCGATCTTAACCTCTTCTATGCCTTCTTGTTGCATAAAATCAAGAACCATGCATTCCAATTCATCAATGAGTAGCCCAAAGAGAGTTGGGGAAAGTGGGCATCCTTGTTTGACACCAATGGTGCTTGCAAAAAATTCTGAAATTCCATCTCCCATATGTAGTCGACATATCACTTTTTGGTAGATGCAAAAGACTGCATGCATAAATTCTCTCAGCACTTGAAGGCTTTGCATACGTCTCCAAAGATTTCCTCGTGGTACCATGTCAAAAGCTTTCTTGAAATTCACAAAGCAACAATACAACTTTTTTCCTTTCAATCGAGACGCTTCCATAAGAACTCAAAGAGTAACAAGGTGATCAATAGTGCTATGATGCTTTCAAAAATGTGCTTGGCCTAGCGCACGTTTGCCGTTATTTTCAGTCCATTCACTTATCTTCATCTCCATGATCCATCCGAATAACTTTGCCATCAAAGAACATACCATTATAGTGCGATAGTTGTTTACATCTCCTCCTTTGTGCAAATGTTTGATCCAATTTTCACTTCAATCATGAGGCATGCCATGCTGAAGTGCAAGGTTAAACATATCGCATATCCAATATCATGTTTTCTTTCTTGTCCATTTAATCATTTCAGCCTTGACACCTTGAAGGTCCCTGGCCTGCCTTGCGGGTAGCAAGTTTCTCAACCGCGTAACATACATCTTCAATGGTAAAGAAGGGAGGCATAAACGGAAGGGAGCTACAACACTCCATCTTATCAACATTTGGTTGCTCATAGAGGTTCTTGCAATACGTATACATATCCTCAAGAGTCAAGTCACCAAAGCTCTCAACACGCTTGCCTTTCAGATTTTGCCAAAACTTTTCACATGCATGTGCTTTCTCTTGCGCTAAAAGAAGTTGTTTTTTGACTTCCCACCTTCTCCTCTTCTTTTGAACAAGTGATTTGTATGTGTGTGAATGTTCCAAGTAACCTTCCTTGTCTTTGGTTGCATCCAACCTTAGCAAGTGTTTCATTAGGAAAAATTTGGACTCACAAAGGGGCCCTTTAAGGAGTTTGACTTTACCTCTCTCTACCAAAACGGGCGCATTGATAAATTTTTGCAAACAAACTCCAAAGTTGGCGGAGGTTTGACAGTTAGAATGTCCTCTTCAAGCTCTATCTACTGATATATAGCACGTCATGAGATTCCTCATATTTTAAAAGATTCTTTTTTTTTAATTCACTTAGATTCCGACAGAGTTGTCACATCATAGGTGAATCAAAAAAAGAATCTTCTAAAATATGAGGAATCTCATGGCGTGCTATATATCAGTAGATAGAGCTTGAAGAGGACATTCTAACTGTCAAACCTCCGCCAACTTTGGAGTTTGTTTGCAAAAAATTATCCATGCGCCCATTTTAGTAGAGAGAGGTAAAGTCAAACTCCTTAAAGGTCCCCTTTGTGAGTCCAAATTTTGCATAATGTCGGGCTTGACTACATTCCATGTCGAACCATATCTTCTTGGTGCTACCTTTCTTAGATCTTTTGCAAGATATGTGTTTCACCAAAAAGCATTCCCACACACAAGAGAAAATTACTTCTTTGAAAACTTTCCACTTGCATTTTAATGTTGGGCTCTCTTGATGCTCTGTCATGCTTAATATTTGGTCCACCACATTAGCGTATATAAGTTCTTGTTTGAAGTCTAGACGTAGGTACGAATGATTCACATCATGATTGGAGGTTACATGCTCAGGTCTTTTACCACACTTGAGGTTAATACATAGCATCCTATGATCCGATTCCGGATTCCATTCACCAAGTGTAAATCTTTGTATGCATTCTAGAGTGGCTTCTGAAAACAACATATAGTCAATCACACTATTATCATTGTGCTTTCTACATGTAAAGTCATTGGTGCCTTTCCATAAAGATACACCATTTGCAATGAGCATTCAGGTACTATTTCAGATATGTAGAAGTGACTTTCCATAGTGATCCAATTCTTTTTCATCATTAGAACTTCAATTATACATGTATGAGTCATCCATTCTTCTTGAGACATGCGGCATGTCAACTTGTCACGTGTGTCGTGTTGTAACCTATTTGTGCAAGCATTCATGTCTCCAAAGACAATGACTTCACCTTGGTCCTTGTAATGAGCAATGTCTTCCTCTAGTTCAACAAAGGGCTGATCTATATCCATATCCAAGCGAGCATAAAACTTGGAGGCACAGTGAGGAATGTAGCAACCAACCACAAACATGGCTTGACCATTGGGTGGGCTGATTTTTAGCCATAAGTAGCATTTATACTTATCTTCTTTGACAATGGAAACGTCTTTCAAACCCTTTTTGATCATACATGCTACACCTCCTTGGCCTCTACGTTGCTTTGCATTTTTGGTCCACATCAAAGAATGTACATCATATTTGTCAAATCCAAGAATTCGTTGCACATCATGCTCCCATGTTTCAACAAGAAGTATTACACCGGAGTCATTGGTAAGTTGCTCATCAATGCCAATTTCCACATTCCATGGATATCCATTACAATTCCAAAAGCTTATTCGCAAGCATGAGTAATTGGTCTCATAAATCATGTGTCCCTATTTTTTGGGTGGACTTGCATCCTCCTAAGTGATTTTTCTTCTTGAGATGACACCTTGACCTTCTTGGTTCTTTCCTCATATGCTTTACGACGTACATTTTGTCGCATAAGAGTGCGATCCTGATATACATTAGAACCCGTTCCTTTGAGGTCGATCCAACTATTGTCAAGGATGATATTTCTCTTTACCTCATCAGCCATGGTACATATAATAGGTCTTTCTCCCAAGCAAGGGACTCCTTGTTTTCCAACTCGATGTGCACCACAAGCCATGATTCCAGAAATGCCAAAGTGTGTAGCAAAAAACTCTTCAATAGCAACCGCAAGAGATTGGAGTGTTTCCATGCTTTCCTCCTTGATTCCATGAATGACGATGTTCTTTGAGCGTTTTTGCGGCTCTTGCAATTCTTGAGTGTCCACGTTCTCTACATTCTTTGCTGGAAAATGGCTTGCATGATAGGAGATGTAGAAACCACATTATCCTTACATATCTCAACCCATGATTTGGATACATTTCTCATCTCACATACATCATGTCGTATTGTATCTTGTTTCCTCTTTCAATACATGATCGCTCTCAACTTTGCTCAAGCGCTCTTTCAATACATTCATGTCCATAAGAGAGTGCCTACATTCTTAAACTTAATCCTTAAGATGCACCAAGCGTGTTGTTTGCATTTCAAGAACCTTCTTGAGGTGCTCATTCTCCACAACAAGAACTCTTAACACTAGGTTGGTAATGGGACACTTTTATGTCCTGATAAGTGACCATTTTCCTTGAATTATGTCAGGAGTTTCAAAATGGATTTTGAGGTGCTATCTATCTAGAAATTTGTCTCATGAGCTGAAAAAAACTCGACATTTTTTTGGAATATCAATTCCATCTTTAACCTTGTCCTAATTGCACAACATTTCACAACCTAAACTGTGTGAAAAAATGGGTCCCGTCTTTGGCTTTTTTCAACTTTTTGCAACTATACCACTCTAGAATTCATGTTTGTGAGGTCTATAATGCTAGAGAACTATCTTTAGTAGTCCTCAACATGTCCTGATGCTTCTAGGGAGAAATAAATATTAAAGTTGTAAGTTATGACCAAATTACAAAAATTGTCAAATCCTGTTTTTTAGCCAATTTTAGCTCTTCTATGATTTTTTTGGTGGATTTCGTGATATCCAAATGCATTTTTTATTTTCTATGTCGCATATTCTGACATAAAGCTAATATTCCTTGAGTTTTGGGGCACCTTATACCCTATTTTGCATAGTACACAACGATGGTTGATTTTTTCAATTATAGAAAAAAACAAAACATTCTAGTATATCAAGTATAGCTTTTTCAGTATTGTTAGTTTCTTGTGACAACTACATGCATTTTGTAGGTAGTAACCATATCCAGTCATAAGGATCAAATCTGGCTAGATATTGAATAGTTTCTATGGGATTCTACAACTCATAATGTTGAACCCAATTTTTTCATGTTTGATTTATTTAGCACTTCATCTTTGTGCCCAAGATTCCCCTTGGTAAGAGATGTATTATTCTTTTGACATGCTCCATGTCTCCTTATGAACATAAAGGACAATAGGTAACTAAGAAAACATGCATATATTATTTGTATTGAGCGTGGCTATATATAGAAACTTTGATGATAGGTTTGCAGAATGGTAAAAATTCAACGTTTTTGTACCTATTTATTTTGGCAAAACAAAAAATAGTGAGTGAGAAGAAATCATATGTTCTGATCACCAACCCATTGAAGTTAACTAGGGAATTTATCTCAAGTCCTACAAAATCCCCTAATCTTATTTTTATGCAACAAAATGTAAGAAATGACTTTTTTTATGAAAATGCACTGGCACATCAACTTTGGAGGCTTAGTGTGACCAAAAGATGAGAAATTTTACAAATTTCTTATTTTTTCCATGTGTAGTAGGCCTTGAACTATAACCTCATGAAAGGATTTTACAAAATGAGTGGATCTACTATTGTTTTGGAGGTGTTTTTCAAAACCCTGAAAGGACACTTTTATGTCCTGTTAGGTTACCAACCTAGTGTTAAAGTACCATTCTCCATTGCAAGTGCGTGCAACTCTTCACCTTGCTTGTTGATGGTTTCTTGTAATGAGATCAAGTAAGCCATGATCATTGCTTCCGTTGTTGTAGACGATGTGGTTGGATTAGCATCCAAATTCCTTGGATATTTTGCATCATTCTCCATGGTGAGTGTGGATTTTCCACCCTTGCGAGTTTTGTGCACCAAAAACGCAAAGTTTTGATAGTTTTTTCAGTTCTGAGATGTTGTTACAACAAAGTATTCCATTGCTCATAAAATTATGTCTTTACATCAGCGCGTAGACGGCTTCGTGGTCTTTGATTGAGGCTATAGATCATCTAAATCAGAGTTCAAATGAAGAAGTTATGAGCAAAAGAGTGAACACACACACACACACACACACACACACACACACACACACACACACACACAGAGGAAGAGAGAGAGAGAGAGAGGAAGAGAGATGGGAGAGATAGAGAGTGAGGGTTAAGGCTTAAAGTCTCAAACAATACAAAACAACATTTCTCATCAGTCCACCTTGGAGTAAATAACAAAGCAATGAAACCAATGTCTAAAACTAGAGTGGGATGGTTAGATGGAATGTTAGGGTATCCATATGGGCGCATACCATTGTATCCATGTGGAAGAGGTGGTGGGGAAAACACCAACTGACAATTAAGGATGGGGAGGACGAGAGAGAGAGAGAGAGAGAGAGAGAGAGAGAGAGAGAGAGAGAGAGAGAGAGAGAGAGAGAGAGCGAGAGAGAGAGAGAGAGAGAGTGAGAGAGAGGGATTTGAAGAATTGGTGCACGGTGCATGGTAGGCTATATTCTCCTCGCAATTTTCAGCCCGCGTGCCGTGATCCACACACACACACACACACACACACACACACAGAGATCCTTTGCATTTTTCTCATTGGAATGACAAGAACAAAGGCAATAGCAAGGAAGGTAGGGAAAGGACCAGGGCTTGCAAAGAAAGCATATGGAAGGTCTGCTAGTAAGAAGAAAACTTCAGGTAAACCAATGAAGATATTATTGAAGGGACCAAGAATGAAGAATATTCAGAGAAATATGGGTTTATTTAAGGAGATAAAAAAAGCTCAAAAATGTATTGAGCTTTGTGTCCCTAAACTTCCTTTCCAAAGAGAAGTAAGGCAAATTTGTGAGGAAGCATGTGTTGGTACAATGAGATGGAAGGTTGTTTCCCTGCTCTATCTTTAAGAAACAGCAGAAGATTTTTTACTGGAGTAGTTTAATGATATCACCATTGTTGTTGCTCATGCTTACCGGTTGACAATAATGGACAAGGACAGTGAGACGCTCAAGAGACACGTTGGAGATACGATAAGCTCCTTATCCCTAATGAGTTTATTGTCTTCTCCATGCAGAGTACATACTATAGAGTTTTTTTTCTTTGAATCCGTTTATGTCAAAGGTATTTCCTTGCTATGGTTTGGACCAACTTGGTGCTATTATTAATTAAAGTATTGACCACAAGTTAACCTAATTTTGCAGAATGCTGTGGAAAATTATACCTTGCAATATTTACAAAGGTACCGTGCTTCAATGATTCAACATCTACTATCTCTTTCAGTCCCAAGAGTTTTAGATGCAGAAGACAATTTTGTCGATGACCATATAATAATTTTAACAATGATCGATCATGAGGAAGTCATGCCAGTTTCACCACTGGAAACCAAATCCCTAAAACTGACCCCATATTAGAGGAAACAGACACCAGTATGATTTGCAGTTGGAGTGGTTGAATCCGAAGTTGGGGTTGATCAATGTGAAGTAGACCAAGCTCTTTAAAATGTAGATTGTAAAATGCTCCTTAGAGCCGAGGAATGCAACAGAGGTTCTAGGCCAAGTAGAGGAGGATAAGGGAGTGCCTATTATTGTGGCACACGATGCGGCACATGATCAATATGAGGGATTCCAAGCTCCTGTAATTGCTGATGTGAAGATATCTTCAAAGCCGAGAAAAGATACAGAGTGTCTTGACCATGTAGAGGAGGAGGCCAACATTGCAAATCAAAGCCATGAACAGACAGTTAACCATTCGCCCATGGAAACACAAGTCTTGTACTGCACAACCACAAGAGGTGGATACCCTTGGCAATACAAAAGGGAACATTGACACTCAACAATAGAATGTCAACATTAGAAATGACTAGTGTGGACTCTTGCTTCAAGTAGATATGGTTGTTCCGGTAATATCCAATGTACTTAAATAATATACTCTTTTTTGTTTCTAACTACTTATATGTATGCACACAATGATTGCAAAGACTAATTAATTATCTTGGATCTCAATGGATTATTGCTGCTATGACAGCCGTACAGTGTACATACAGAGTTCTCCGATTTACGTAGTTTTTGCTTGAAAAATCTCAGAGTAGTAATTCGACCAGGCACAAAGGAATTTTTGAATTTTTTGATTCCATGGTTTAGGGTTGCTATCTGGTCTTCAATGCAGGCCTAGAACTTGAATCCCCTTGTTACCATAGTTTGCAATTTGGCTGAAATTTAGAGATCGGATTTTTATTTTGTGTATAGTCAAAGAAATTGTGATACCATTGCAGGACATTTCCACCCAACTAAAGCTAATGTACCACTTTTCTACAAGCCCTTTGAACAGATCAATGTGCCTTATGATGCTCTCAATACTTTGTTGATTGATGACACACAACATAAGGGTTTACTTAATCCACACGGCACTACTATTTCCCCACCTTCATTTGAAGGGTATCTTCACAATTTTTACCTAGTGGGCATTTTGGTCCCATACCTGCAAGGAATGTACTTAAGCCCATTGAGCACATCGGAATTTGTACTTACAAATGTACGTAATAATTCATTGTTTATACCTTCCATTTATTTTGTCTACCTGTCTATGTGTTTCAAATACTCAGAGAGAGAGAGAGAGAGAGAGAGAGAGAGAGAGATCCTTGAGCAAACATTTGATATTAAGATTAAAGTATTCAAAAGTTCGATTTCGTTGAAGCCATTCAGGCTAGATTACATAGGCACAATTTGAATACGGCCAGAAAGATCTCCATACAAAAAATGCTTCTCCCTTCGTTGCATTGCTCTTCGTCCGCCCAACAAGAAATAAAAGTTTACAGAGTCAATGTCAGCAGTCTCCTCCACTATTTCATGTCAAATTTGCAAAAGATTGCATTGCTACCTTGTTGTAATTACTGTCATAAGATTTAGGTCTTTGTCCACCACTTTCACGCCTATGACAGCATTGTTCGCCAAACTTGCTGCCTCTTGATCCATAGGCACATAGCAACCTTCAACAATGTGAGAATTCTTGTACCAAAAGGACATTATTAATGTCTGTGTCATAAGCATATACTTGACAATGAAAGTGTCAAGAGGAATCTCGCAACATATGCCATCTGTTTCTTTCACATACCACCCTCAATCAAGAAGCTTATCACACAAGAGGGAATCAAATGATTTGCAGAGCAACATAGTTTTAGAAACATGTACTTTGCAGGTATAAAATAACTCAAAAAAGAGACCAACAGGACAGAAATTTTCAAGTTTCACCAATTTAGTGGGTACAGAGTTTTGGAGATACCTCTGAACATCCCTATAGAGCCTGCTCCTCAATGCCTCGACACTCATTATTGTGTCGGGAACGAGCCAATCCACAAATTTCTAGTCGTTGGTACTAAAACCTTCACCAACACTCCTCTCTGATTCCTTTGATTGAGTTGGTAGAAATGGTCATAGAAGAAATACCCTCGTTTGCAAGGCTTTTGCTAGTTTTGCCAGCATATTGCAAGACCCCAATATGAGCATGGGTCACAGAGATGAGACCTATAATGCACTCTAGTGGCTCCCATTCCTCATATGAGGAAGGATAAACATTTGTGAATGTAAGAGAATAGAAATAAATACAAACATCTATATAACCTAATTATATATGTGTAATAAGAGAAGAAAAAACCAGATTCACATTTGAAATGTAAGATAACATTTATAAAGGAGTGCTAATAATTAACTTACAATTGCACCGTGGATTATGCACCATGGAGACATCGCCGCCATTAGCAATCACATCAGAGTGAGTGAAAACATGTTGAACAAAGAATTCTTTCAAGGTCTTCTTACCAACCTCGACTTTGAAATCCAGAACTCTTGCTTTCCATGCAGAACGAAACATATTTGTTTCTTTTGAACTTTTTCTCCTTCTTGGCTGCATAAGAACCCAAGAACCTTTGCTTATCCTCTACTCTTGCCACCTATTATCTGTAGTGAGAGAATTTGAGATTGAGATAGGGCTTATGCTACTATATGGTCTTCTTGGCACACTAATGGTGAGGCTAGTTGGGGACAGTGTTGAGCAACCTCTAGAACTTCTTGTGCGGGTAGAAGACGAATCCATAAGTATAATGGAGGGAGAATGAGTTTTGAAATCCTTTCATAAAGTTAGTGGATATCTTTTAATGAAGGGAGAGAGTTAACTATCAATTAGTAGTCATGTGTCAACAACTTGACGGCTACTAGCAGTGGGCCCTACTTTGTCAGACGAGGAAGTTACCTTATGAAAATGGGACAAAGCTCAATATTTTAAAATGTTTCCTTTCTTTTTTGTGTTATTTTTCATGCATTTCTACATAAGGTTGATGCTCATTGGCTGCGCCTTCTTTTCTCTCTCTTCAATAAGCCCCTCCAAATGACCTCCAAAATTTCCTAATGTCGACTGAACCAACTCCCACACTTGGAGTTTGACACATCCCCTGCAATCAATTGGAGTCTTAATATGTGATTCTTTCATGCATAAAAAAAGTCCAACCAACATCTAATTATGATATAAAAACCCAATTTTCACAACATTCAACCATGCAAAGTTGATGCATCTCATATGCACTTCACATCTCTAGCACATGGAGCTAGTTTTGACCTAGAAAGGTGGAAAGGAGTCATAACCATGCATATGAGGAATCCAAATCAATCCATGAGTCCCTAGAAATCATATGATAGCATTCCAACACCATAAACATGATGCAAAATAGCTCCGACCTTTAGGTCAACCATAAACGATAACTTCGCACATATGCAAAAAACAATTTTTTGGCATTTTTGGGAGTATGCAAAACATGAAATCAAAAGTATTTGGCCTCAAACCAATGCATCAAGTTCAGCTTCATAATATATACTATCACTCTATCATATCACTTTGACCATATGGTACTCACACAACAAATGGTAACCCCAAAAGAAAGCCACTTTCTTCATATTTGCCTATACAGTTTGGATGTTTAACCATTTACGCCCACATAAGTTTATGGTCATCTAATAATTGAAATAAAATCACCAAAACAAACCATAAAACATATCAAAATAGCTCGATTAACTCAGGACGTCATATGGTACCCCCTTGGTAGCACTCCTACGCGTGTAGGTAAAAACCGGTTACAGAGTGATTAATAACTTGCATTACCGATGTAATAATGGAGAATTAAGTTCATTTATCACTAGGTTTCATCAAGATTTTCCATTGGTTAATTGGGTCTGCCCATCCGGTGAATCTATATAGTGGTTCTCCAAGGAGCCTGGAGTAAAAAAATTTGGTTTAGTGGGCAACAAACTGTTTTTTGACCATATCTCCTACCTCCTATGTGTTTTTCACATGACACCAAAGAGATAAAATTTTTCAAATGATGTATTTTATCTCTGATATAAAGGGTTCGGACTGATTCATAACGGTTTGTGATTCATGACCAAAACATTGTTCCTACCAACTCTATGACGTGAAACAAAAGCGCTTTTTATGCACTCACATGACCATAAACGCATCATCTACATAAATTTGCGTGTTAAACATGATAAACTTATCATGGGGCACCTTTGTATGTGCTCGGTTGATCCATATATGCACTCTTATGTGAAAAATCAATCACCGAGAGGGTGACTATGCAGAACAATGACATAGAGAGAGGGATGATGACTATGGAGTTTAGAGCTTCTCACCGTGATTTAGAATTGATTAGGGACTGTCAAAAGGTTTCTTGATTTTTTGCAAGAGAGCGGTGATAAGAGCTACGTAGAGGTATCGGCCACGAAAGCTTCCGAAGAGCGCGTACACCGTGAAACGAGAGAGAAGATAATAAGCAAGTAGAGAGAGAGTATTCTTCTTTTTATGAAGAGAAGAGCTTATGGAGATGGTAATGAAGAGCTTGCACCACTCCGTATAATAGATACGTATAGTCTTGTGGTAATAGATGCAATAGATGGCAGCTGAGAGAGAGCTTGAAGGCTAAGGGAGAGAGGTTGAGGGAGAGAAGGTAATGCCGACGTCAAGGCAAGAGAGCTTCTGCTTCTGAGAGTGTGTGTTTTCAAAGTAAAGGGAGAGGGGTCTTTATATAGGCTCTCAAGGCCAAAATTACAAGCTAAGAATACAGTGAAGCAAAGAGAGATAAGTTCACGCACGTTCGCGGGTTTTTTTTTTTTTGCGAACACGGATTTTGATGTGTGATTTTGAGTCTCTAAAAAGAATCTTGGCTTCCAAGAAAAGAGCTCTAAACTAAACTCCTCCTCTCTCTTTTCTAAAAAGACTCTTTCTTTCCTAAAAACAAGCCTTTGCTTTTGGTGGTATTCAACTTTTACAGCAAAATTGACCATCCGAGCAGTATCTGGCCAATTAATGGAAACCGTAGCTAGACTATTCCACACCGTAATATCCCGACATAATTATGAATTTTTCGTACTGCCCCTACGTATTTATGGTACCTCTTTTTATAAAATATTTCCCGTAAAAATCCCGTTTGGTCCCGTTTTTACTCCGGGTTATCATTTTTAAATCCAACAAAGACTCAAAAACGCCAAAAAACACAAAAAGTTAAAAATAGCAAATTTTTCTAAGACTGAACCAAACGTCTGTCTAACCTACTAGAATATGGAAACGAACTTTCTTTTCACTTTAGAATCTTCCAATACTGTCAAGCAAGCATCTTAAGTCAAATTTTGGCGAAATATTTTGAAAGTTATTTTTCTTATTTTTAGAAGAGACCCAAAAATTGATGATCTTACAATCCGTTTGGAGAAGAAAGAGGATGTTTCAAGATCTGTGTCCATGCATGTAGGTAAGATGGCTACAAGAGATTATGGCATGAGTGATGGAAGTCCCAACCATAAAAGAGGGAAACAAGTTGAAATATGTACATGTAGAGAGAAGAAGAAGAGAAAACCCAAGCAACATTACAATGCATCTGACTTTCCTTTGGGAAAAGGGCAACCAAATTATAGCCCAAGGGTTGATTTGTGAGTAGAAAGGCTAATGCTACCTTTGAGAAACACATGCTAGCTTTGAGAAACACATAATGATGTGTCCTAAGAAGAAGGAGACTACAAGGGGGTCTGTGAGTCCTGTCTTTGAATGAGCTACCTGATATATGTCCTAATATGGATGCATGGAAGGAGAGAAAGTGCATTTGAGAGGCTTATATTTATGGAGATGCACATGTATGTGTTATTACTCAAGCTTGTGTATCAAAGTTGGGACTCAATATCGTGAATAATTCAAGTTTTCACGTACATAAAGCTTGCCAACCAATCAAGGGTAAAGTGCTTGGGAGTTATAAGGATTTTGAGGTGGATGTATTTGATGTTAAAGTGCTGGTCAATTGTCATGTTATGATCGTGGGTATTGGTGCTCATCCTCGGAAGACCATGGTTACAAGAAACCAAAGTTGTACATGATTGGGGACATGGTACCATCACTCTCTACAATAGAAGGGGTGAAAAGAAGAGGTTTTACATGGCTAGCAAGCAATCTTCGGATGTTGATTTTGATGAAACAAGTGATGAAGAACAGTACTCAAGTGAAGAAGAAGACATTGGGGATGATAAAAATGAGATGGAAGATAGCAAAAATAGTGATCTAGATGTTTCCTCCTTGTTTCTTGAGGAAGAAGATTAGCTTACCTTGGCTTTAGAAGATTGGAAGAAGACCACATTTATCACACCATGGGGATGATTTTGTTATTGTGTGCTTCCTTTTGGTCTTATGAATTCTTGTGTGTGCCAAAAGCGTGTCAATAAGGTGTTCTCTACCTTTCTTGGCAAGTTTGTGAAGGATCTTATTTGTGAGGTGCCCACCCCGCCGTATCAACCAGCGGATTTGATGGTGAATCTGGTGGCCACTAGACCTATTGCGGAAGCAAACAAAATGGTTCAGACTTTGACTAGCGGATGATCTCTCATCACAAAGTGAGTCGAGTTCGAGCCTACTAGCAAGGAGATCTAGCTCCACCTCGCAGGGTAAGTGTACTTAAACTATCTAGATATCCTAAGACCCACCCTCCAAGAGAAGAGAAACCCCGAGTGCCTTTTTCCCCATGTTTCAGAGGCACGTACTCTCGAGATTTCACCGCTCTAGGGGCAATGAGTATTACTAATATCGAAGTAAGCACTATGGGGACAGAGAGTTCTCGACCAATCGGAACCACCCATCTCGTAGGCATTGCCAACTTGAGCCAAGCCCCCACTTTCCACCCCCACACTCACACTTCTTTGTGTGACCTAATTACTACCACAAAGGTTGTTCAACATAAAGTTTCCTTGTTTAATTCCGAATCACATTGTTCGTTAAGACAGCCCTTCAACCAGTATTGCAAACAACACCAAGACAGAATTCTAGTAAAAATTCTACTGAAACTTATTCATAAAAATTCCAATGTTCTGGAGGTACAACATCCCCCCCTCCAGCGAGAGTTCACTCCTCCCGTTGTCGCCTAGCTGCCCATACAACTAGGTATGTCCACCGCATAGAAAGCACGTCATGGACACTCCCACCGCATAGAAAGCAAGA
This sequence comes from Adiantum capillus-veneris, assembly GCF_014529385.1. NCBI lineage: Eukaryota > Viridiplantae > Streptophyta > Polypodiopsida > Polypodiales > Pteridaceae > Adiantum > Adiantum capillus-veneris. Next base: position 90,287,557 of record NC_140946.1, read on the forward strand.
CGTGGGTTCTCACCGCATAGAAAGAAAGTCATGGGTATCCACCGCATAAAAAAACAAGTCGTGGATTCAAGAGCCCTTAACGAGGAACTCTGCCCCCTGTGGGGGGTCAGGACTGATTCAACATTGGAAATAAAATGAACATGCCGAGCTAAATTTTCCCTAGAAAACATTCTTTCCTCTTTCAAACAGCATACCCATCAAGCATTACCTTCCTACTTTAGAACTTAATGTACAATGAATCCAATGCCGCGGTTTTCGTCGGATTTCTCCAACATGTTTGGGGATATGAACATTCCTAGCTAATGAATGCAATGTTAATTTAAACAACTTGAATGAAAATTTGACCTACCTCTTCCATTTCTTCAACGATGGCCCGTGAGATGGCCGGTATTTGTTCCTCCATGGGGGCTTTCCCCTTCCCATTGACATTGCTGGTTCCCGCCTCGCAGTCATGGGCACCACCGAAGCGTGTTCTCTTAACCGGGGCCATTTGTCTCACTACTTTAATTAATTATCTTGGAGAAGAGCTAAGGTTCGAAAGTATCATAACAATTCAATAGGTAGATTAGCAACATAGATTAATCCCCCCTATATGTGAGGTTTAGAATTTTCCATATAGTAATCATCATGGATGACACATAATCCTATGGGAACCTGCTCTAAAGATAATTACTCGGCTTACGTGATTAAGAATTAGTAGGATTTCACTAATGGAATTACCAGAGAGATGAATTAAGTATGATTAATCTCTTTCCTAGCAACTAGATGATGCAGATTTATCTTATGCATATGTGTGAGGAAAGTAAACTCGTAGAGACTTAATGACAGATTAATTTTTCCTTAATTACACCTTAATGCATAAAGGAATTGAATTTAATTTAGTTACAGTATTAATTGGTGATAGAAAAAGTGATTCTCTTAAATCTACACAATTACTAACTTACCGACTAATTACTATGCTACCTAGAGAGGGAAAGTTCTAATAATTATGCACTAATCATTAATCGAGAGTGACGAATGGCTGATAATTCAGCTATGGAATGATGATTACGTAATAGAATATGGTTAAAGAGAATTTAGAGAGTAATTATAGAGAATTACGACTAGGAATAAGCATAATAGACGAGGAATTTGGATGGTAGAGAAAAGAATTTACAGATGGCATTAACTAAACCATGGTTACCGTGATTAAGGGCTGATAATCTCTCAATTTTCTGATCTAATCAAACTTCTTGAGACGAGAATTCGGCAGCACCTCCCTCCTTGCTTCTTCTTTAAAAGGTGTGATTCGGCAGCACCTTCCTAGTGTGTGTAGGCGTGTGTGTATGCACTGTTTGTGTGTGTGTGTGTGAGTGAGCATAAGTGTGTGTGTGTGTGTGTGTGTGTGTGTGTGTGTGTGTGTGTGTGTGTGTGTGTGTGAAGGTCTTTAAATAGGCTCCTACAAGCTGAAAATTGATTTGTGCTACTATAAGCATCTGAGTGAGCACTCAGTCCTTGCATGGTAAGTCTAGTTCCCTACTCACCAAGTGTCAGGTTGGCTAGTTTAACTGACTCTGAGACTTCGTTACTGGCTTGGCAGCTTTCCCAGGACTCCCACAAAGCAAGAGGGCATCCCCTAGCTGCTAAAGCTGGTCTGGAGTGGGCTGGAACCTGTTCCCACACAGCCTCGGGCCCCCGGTACCTCCCCGGACAATTTTTAGGAAATTTGGTTCTAGGCTAAAACGAGTCATACGAATCGGATTTTGATGCCAAAAATTGCTATACGAAGCTCTAACTAAGACGTACTGGCTCGAGTACCTGCCATATTTAGCAGCCCCCGGGGTCCGAAAATGCATTTTTTCCAAATTTGGGGTACGGGTGCAGTTTTTCGAGACGGTCAAAACTGGACAGGTCGGGTGACCAAAAACTTGCTATTTTTGGAAATTTTTACAAAAATTATTTTAATTCACATTTTGAAGCTTTATAACATTCTAAACATCATGGCACTGACAGAATCTGAAAAACTGTTAAAAATAGTAACTTATTCCATTGTATTCATTTCATGGTACAAGGGTGCTCTTTTTGATCGGGTCAGAGACCTTACATTATTGATGACTTTTGTGTTTATAGATCTAGAAACAATCATTGTGTAAATCTTGGGATGGCATTGAAGCAATATGATGAAATTGGAGGTCAACTCAACCCAAAGAAGTGTCATCTTGCTCAACCAAAAGTGAATTTTTTGGGGCACAGGATCTCAGAGAATGGGATTGAAGTGGATCTTGACAAAGTGAAGGCTTTGGTGCTCCTTGCATCACCTAAGGATACAAAGCAAATTGCTACTTTTATTCAAAAGGTGAAGTATATTTCAAGGTTCATTCCTTTGTCCTCTCAACTTATTTATCCTCTATATCAAGTAGGAAGGTTGGATCCTCAATGGACAAATGAATGTGAAGAGGTTTTATCAAAGAGGTTTTTGGTTCTCTTCCTGATGTGAAAGCTCCTAATTGGGATAATGATTTTTATGTGAATCCATGAGGAGGTGAGGATGATATTGGAGCTATTCTTCTTCAATGAGGTAACAACTCCCATTACATGAAAGCCTATCTATTGTGCTAGCAGGGTGAAGCTAGAGGTGAAAAGAGGCTATACTAAGGTGGAGCTCATCATGGGGAGTGTGATTTATGCATGTAGAAGGTTTAGCACTACCTTTTCCCCAAACCATTTTCATTTCTCACTAGCTACACTCTTCTACCTCAATTGGTGAATAGATCTACTTTGTCAAAGAGGGTCATGAAGTGGATTGTGGAGCACACAACCTCTTGTAGTGACACCCTTGAGGATGCTAGAACCAACTATTGTATCCTCTTGTGGAATATAGTACGAGCACAATTTTATTGTAATTATATTTGGAAAAGGCAACAACTTTGAGGTTTTTTTGGGACGGACATTCATGCATCAACTCAAAATGGCGCAAGATTGGGGTTATGACCATCTCTACTTGCGGCATAAGGGTATCATAACCAGGGTCAGTACAAAGGACCATAGTTACAAAGATGTAAATCAAACCCCAAGATTTTGGTGTAGCTATAGATTCCAAAACACAATTGCCTGCTTGGTTGGTCAAGGGAGCACACGTTTGGAAGTGTGCTTAAGGAAAAAAGATTGCACACTAAAGAGATTAGTGATAAATCTTACATTCAAGAACCGTTTCCAAAAGATTTATTTGAACCCTTTGGATGGGAACAAATACTGGTGACTCTAGATATGTGCGCAAACAAAATAACGCCTACAAAATTTTGTGACAATAATGGCAATGATATAACTCCCTGCTTTACGATAAAGGTATTGAAAGAAACTAATAAAAATTGTGAGTATGAAAATAGAATATGTGAGATAAACAAAGTCATGAACCATCATGCAAAAGCACAAACAAAAGAAGCAAAGCAACTGCGAGAATATGTCATCATTGACATACTTGAAGAATCTATAGAAGATGATTCAAAGAAGATGGCTCTAGAAAAGGTACTATGGAAAGCAAATGAAGAACCAAGCTCCACATCAAATGTCCAACAAACGCATGATCAAGAGAAGAACATGGATAAGGTAGAAGATCGATTGTCTCCTATGGTGTCAAAGTCAGTGTATGTGGAGAAATACGACTCAAAATCAGATGTTCATCTATGTGATTGATGCTTATGCGATAAGAAATCAGATGTCTTATGGCACTTGGATAACAATGGGAAAGCCATCGATCAAAGAACTAGAAGAAACATTGTACACAAGTTCAAAAATGTTGATTCCTAGCTTTGGCGTGGTGGAGGCCGTACTCAAGTTGAGTATTGGGGAGTTCAAGGAATCTTTCTACATGATATCATCGACTCTCATCACATCAAAGAGATCTTGGTCTTGACTAAAATCTGGATGAATGCCTTCCTTCGGGAAACAACAAAAAGCTTCAACAACAACACCATCCAAAGCCTCAGAAGTATCTCAAATCCATGCAGAGAAGAAGCAACCAACCATCACAGAAAAAGGTAAAGCTAAGGTTAACACCGAAGTAGATCAACCTTGCAAGTTGACTTTAGCTTCAACAAACCTCCATCAAAATTCATGCACAGCCTCTACATCAACAACCAATATACCATCAGCAATGCAATGGAAACCCAAGTAAAAAGTTTATCAACCAAAATTTTCATCACCAAAGACCATTCAAAAGAAGCCAAAGAGAATCAACCAAGTGTTAGTGTCAATAGACCACATCAAAGTGAAAGACCTAATTTGGATACATCACTCACCAATTCAATCTCAACAACCACAGGTGACAAGGTGGGTAGCGTCAAATGAGTCATTCACTACTCAAGGATACTTTCAGGGGAACACCAATGTTTGGGCCAAAAAACCTAAAGTAATAGTTATTGGAATTAGGGTTGCAAGGAAACGCACATAGCTTAGAGAAGATGAAGGAAGCTCAAGGCACACAACAGAGAGTGTGTTACTTAGTGTGCAATGGAAAAATAGATAGCCCTAGAGTGATGGGCGTATATACAATGCACCATACACACTCAATCGTAGTTGTGAAGACTGCCCTGTACTCAGCCTCACAACTCGAAGTGGCCACAGTAGGTTGCTTCTTGCTCAACCATGATATACATGAATTGCCAAGCATGAAACAAAAACCACTTATGGACACTCACGTGTCAAAACAACCAGCCCAATCTGAGTCCAAAAAAGCATGTAAGTTTGGAGGCAATGATCTCCCCCTGGGATAAAACAAGCCAAGATGTAAAGTGCCACTAAGGTAGCAAAAAATACTCTTGACAGCCTGCCAATGCTTGGAACCTGGGCTATGCATAAATGTGTTGACCTGTGAGACTACAAACTGAATATCTAGCCTCATGTTGCATACATAAATGAGGCATCCAACAGCAGTTTGGTGAAGAGTGACATCTTCAGGATCACCAGCATCATGTAGACTCAATTTCAAACCTGTTTCCATGGGAGTGGCAATAGTTTTACAATGCTCAAGTCTAAACTTACAGATTTTGATACCCTAATGTGTCATAAAGAGAATGCAGCAATGTCTCTATGTGACTTTTCTAACACAAGGAAATACCACCATCACACTGCCTAAACTGTATGCCCAAGTAATGATGCAACAGCCCCAAATCTTTCATCTTGAAAGTAGCATTCAAATCAGCCTTAAATTCAGCAATATGTCTCTCATTTGGTCCAGTGATCAGCAAATCATCTACATAAAGAACCACAAAAGTACATCACCCTCACGCTTTACATACAATGTGCTTTCTTTTGGACTGTTACGAAAGCCTTGTTTGACCAAATGAGTGTCAGATTTCTCATACCAAGCACGAGGAGATTGCTTCAACCCATACAGAGCCTTGTTACATTTGCACACTTTGCCCTCTTCTCCTTTCTTGACAAAACCGCGAGGTTGCGTTACATAAACTTCCTCAAATATGTCACCATTCGAGAAAGCAGTAACAATGTCTGATTGATGCACATCCCAACCAAAATGAGTTGCCAATGCACATAGAAAATGCACAGTAGTCATATGACAAATGGGAGCAAAAGTCTCTTCATAATCTATGCCTTTTTGTTGCATAACCCTTTGCAACAAGTCAAGACTTATAGCGATCGATCTCACCATCTAGCTTGCATTTCAACTTGTAAACCCACTTCATACCAATGGCCTTTTTCCCAGGAGGCAAATCACATAAAGTCCATATGTCATTTTCTATAAGTGCATCATATTCTGATTGCATGGCAACCATCCAATTTTTTGAATTTTGTGCTTCCTCAAAAGACAGAGGTTCCTCACCATCACGTAAGCTAGACACGGCCAAAGAATAACAATCGGATGCATAAGATGCATGGAAAATCCTAAACGAGTACGACTATACAAAGGTGCATCCAATTTACTGTCACGCAAAGTGTGCACCAGCCATTTTAGCATACCTCTAGCCTGCTCATTTCAGCCCTTTCCTCATCAAGTACATCATGTTCATCTGCATCACTAATAGGCTGATCTATAACATTTTTGGAAACCCCCATAGGCTGTACATTTGCCTCATTGGAATTTACATTCAAACTTCCACCACTAAAAAGAGGCAAGAAAGTGTCATAAATGTCCTATGAGCTTACATTACTGTCTCTAGTACATTACAGCAAGGGCTGAACAGAATCTTCCACAAACACTACATCTTGTGAAACTAAAATACACTTTGTTTGTAGATGATACAACCTGTAACCTTTGTTTTCAAGACTATAACCAACAAAAATACATTTGACAGCCTTATCATCCAATTTTCTGTGTTGCACTTGTGGAATTAAACCATAAGCCAAACAGCCAAAAACATGCATGTGCTCAATAGATGGCTTTATATCATGCCATGCTTCATATGGAGTCATAGACTGCAACACTTTTGTAGGAAACCTGTTGAGTACATAAGTGGCACACATGACAGCCTCGAGCCAAAATGAATGTGGTAAAGCTTGACTCTTGACCATACATCTTGCCATTTCCATAAGAGACCTGTTTTTCCTCTCAGCAACACCATTTTGTTGAGGCATATATGGCACTGTACATTGATGTTTTATCCCACGACTAGCCAGAAATGCATTAAATTCGTGAGACATATACTTCCCCCCTCGATCGAAATGAAGGGTTCCCATAGTACATTTTGAGACATTTTCAACCATAGCCAGAAATTGTTTGAAGCACATAAAAACTTCAGACTTCGCTTTAAGCGGAAATACCCATGCATGCCTAGAGTAATCATCAATGAAAGTCACAAAGTATAGGTAATTGCCCAAGGACGGAGTTTGCATGGGCCCACAAACATCACTATGCACAAGCTGCAACCTGTATGTGGCCCTAATTGAACCATCCTTTGGAAACTTGGAATGTTGCATTTTACCCAGAATACAACCTTCACAAACATGTTTGACAGGTGCTTCAAGAGGCGGCAAAGAAGCAAACATATCAATTTTTTTGCAAACGCAGCAAACTGGCAAAATTTAGATGACCAAAACGTGCATGCCAAAGTTTTGCATCTGCAATAGCCCTTGAAAGCAATAATAAGCACAATCTTTCCAACTCCCTGAACCGGATAAGAGGCATTGTTGGCACAAGTGACTGAATTCCCATGAGGGACAGACTTGAGAGAGGTGAACAGTTCACGATGTGAGGTAATGTGCCTTGTAGCACCACTGTCAAAATACCACACATGTAAATCTGCAGCAATTGATATGCATGCATCATGGACAGCCGGATTGTAAGTGCACTCTACACTAAAAGCCCATTCTACATCAACATCAGCAACACAGTCTTCTTTCACAAAAGATGCAACAATGGCTGCATTTGTAGTGGATCCAGCATTTGCATTGGAACCACCCTCTTTCTTCTTAGCCTCTTTGGCCTTCAACTTAGGACACTACTTGATGAAATGATCATTAGCTCTACAATAATGGCAACGCATCTTCTTTTTGTCCTTATCAACAAAATTTCCAGACAAATTCCTGCTAGCAGAAGCATTAGGAACAAAAGTTTTTCCACTCGCAGCAGAACTATAAGAAGTGGCTTCATTGCTGTTACCACCCTTTCTTTGAGAAGCAATAAAAGCATGTTCAAGTGCATGCTGCCTAGTCCTATTTTTTTTGGCAAGTGACTCTTACAATAGCAATGTGCTTTAATGGATCAAACATGACAACTTCAGGATTTCCTTGGGTCATTAGTCGCCAAGTACTAGCAAATGTCTGGTATGAATCTGGTAAGGCATAAAGAACAGTCTGCACAAGGGAACTGTCTGAAATGACTTCACTTGCAGAAATAATTTGCTCATTGATATCCTTGACACCAGCAAGGAAAGTGTCCATACCATCTTCCTCATCCATAATCTTTGATTCCAACAATTTACGTAGCAAAGCAATTTTAGCCTCATTGCATAAAGACCTGCTAGAATATCCCAAGCCTGTTTTGTAGATTTTACTGAATGGATGTGAGGAACAATGCTGCGCTTCAGAGACAGCACAATCAATGCATGGGCCTGCCCATCCTTTACATCCCAACGAGATTGTTATGCCGTCGTAGGCAAAACAACTCTAATAGCAGCAAGACCTGCAACATCCTCAACATTACCTGCACCCTCAGAACCAAGACGTACATCAATGCCCTGTACAATATTCTAGACACCCTTTGACACAAGAACATGTTGCATCATATAAGCCCACATAGGGTAATTGTCCCCATCTAACGTGTCCTCAGCATCAAACATCTTGAACACATCTATGTTGTTGTTAGCCATGGTAAATGCTGCACCTGATGTGAAAACTGCCTGAAAATAGGAGAGACGAAGTGGGAACAACACTTGCTATATAGCACAAACCGTAGAAGACTATAAGGCACCTCTTATACAGAAAATGGCACTAACAAAAATTCTGCACAAAATGACGAAATAGCCTGTGCAATACTACCTCTAGTGGAAATGGAGGTCACAATGAGTCCAAATCAAAAATCTGAGCAGACTGAGCTCTACGAGTTCTCCCAAAAATTTTGATGTTGGAATTAGGGTTGCAAAGAAATGCACATAGCTTGGAGAAGACGAAGGAAGCTCAAGGCACACAACGAAGGTGTTACTTAATGTGCAATGGAGAAAAAGATAGCCCTAGAGTGATGGGCGTATATACAATGCACGGGGGAAAAAACCTCTTAAAGAGGGAAAAATTTTCCCAATGGTCCTAGTGTGTTCATACACATCAGTACCACATGTATATGGTAACAATAGTCTAGACCTATTCATCCCAAGAAAATAGTTCTACAAAGAGAATGCAGAGCTATCCATGAAAGACAACCACCTCAATCAGGATAAAGAACAATTGTAAAGGGGAAAAGAAATGACCTTCACAAAAACAAGAGACTCAAAGAGTATGGGTCCAAAGGTAGACTTCAGGCAAGCTAGTTATTTGTTCTCAAAAACATTTGTTCTCAACCCTTTTTTGTTGCACTTCTTGTGAGGTTATTGGGTACACCTTAAACCCAAGGTTTGGAGGTCAACCAAAAACTTTGTTTGTTGGTAGCCTAACAGTAGCACCAGGTTATGGATACACCAAAATCCTTGGGTTCAAGCCCTTGTCGGTATCGTCTACTCATGGAAACATATTCCTGTATCATGCAACTGCAGCTCCATTTTGTTTAGAAGGTTGCGTGGAAAGGCTTATATATAACTCATTGTAATCAAAAGATATAGCATTGCTTTTTCCTTTTTACTGTGTCAAATATCTGTTGGAATTACGATTGCAGAGAGACACACACAGCTTGGAGAAGACGAAGGAAGCTCAAGGCACACAATAGAGAGTGTGTTACTTAGTGTGCAATGGAAAAATAGATAGCCCTAGAGTGATGGGCGTATATACAATGCACGACGAAAAAAACCTCCTAAAGAGGGAAAAATACCCCGGCAGTCCTAGTGTGTTCACACACATCACTACCACATGTATATGGTATAACAAATCCTCCCATGAGTGATGCGGTGAACGAGAGCTGGCACAAGAGTAAAGGGAAGTTCTATGCCCTCAGGAAATGATCAGTCCACAAAGGGGAGTAAGCCCAATGCTTTGCGGAAAGCTTCAAGATTCTCATGAGACAATGTCTTTGTGAAAAGATCTGCAAGATTGTTCTGTGTTGGCACATAAGCCAAGCTAATCTCTCCTGCTGAGAGCCTCTCCCTGACATAGTGGTAATGCACCTCAATGTGCTTTGTGCGAGCATGAAAAACTGGGTTCCTTGCAACTGCCAATGCACTCTGACTGTCAGTGTAGATAGTGTTGGCAGTGTCCTGTCCAACACCCAAATCATCCATAAGGCTTCTGAGCCATACACACTCAACTGTAGCTGCCAAGACTGCCCTATACTCAGCCTCACAACTCGAAGTGGCCACAATAGGTTGCTTCGTGCTCAACCATGATATACATGAACTGCTAAGCATGAAACAAAAACCACTTGTGGACACTCGCGTGTCAAAACAACCAGCCCAATCTGAGTCCGAAAAAGCATGTAAGTCTGGCGGCAATGATCCCCCCTTGGGATAAAATAAGCCAAGATGTAAAGTGCCACTAAGGTAGCGGAAAATCCTCTTGACAGCTTGCCAATGCTTAGACCCTGGGCTATGCATAAATCTGCTGACCTCTGAGATTGCAAACTGAATATCTGGCCTGGTGTTGCATACATAAATGAGGCAGCCAATAGCAATTTGGTAAAGAGTGACATCAGTAGGATCACCAGCATCATGTAGACTCAACTTCAAACCTGTTTCCATGGAAACCTGTTTCCATGGGAGTCGCAATAGGTTTGCAATTCTCAAGTCCAAACTTACATAGCAATGTCTCTATGTAACTTTTCTGACACAAGGCAATACCACCATCACACTGCTTAAACTGTATACCCAAGTAATGATGCAACAGCCCCAAATCTTTCATCTTGAAATTAGCATTCAAATCAGCCTTAAATTCAGCAATATGTCTCTCATTTGGTCCAGTGATCAGCAAATCATCAACATAAAGAACCAGAATGAGAAGTACATCACCCTCACACTTTACATACAATGTGCTTTCTGTTGGACTGTTACGAAAGCCTTGTTTGACCAAATGAGTGTCAACTTTCTCATACCAAGCACGAGGAGATTGCTTCAACCCATAAAAAGCCTTGTTACATTTGCACACTTTGTCCTCTTGTCCTTTTATAACAAAATCGCGAGGCTACGTTACATAATCTTCCTCAAATATGTCACCATTCAAGAAAGCAGTAACAATGTCTGATTGATGTACATCCCAACCAAAATGAGATGCCAATGCACATAGAAAATGCACAGTAGTCATACGACAAGTGGGAGAAAAAGTCTCTTTGTAATCTATGCCTTTTGCCTGTGCATAACCCTTTGCAAAAAGTCGAGCCTTATGGCGATCGATCTCACCATCCGGTTTGCGTTTCAACTTGTAAACCCACTTCGTTCCAATGGCCTTTTTGCCAGGAGGCAAATCATATAAAGTCCATGTGTCATTCTCTATAAGTGCATCATATTCTGATTGCATGGTAGCCATCCAATTTTCTGAATTTTATGCTTCATCAAAAGATAGAGGCTCCTCACACATCATGTAAAGTAGACACAGCCAAACCACAACAATCTGATGCATAAGCTGCATGGCGAGAGACTGAACGAGTATGACTGGACAAAGGTGCATCCAATTTACCGTCACTCAAAGTGTGCACCAGCCATTTTGGCATACCTCTAGCCTTTCCTCATTTTCAGCCCTTTCCTCATCAAGTACATCATGTACATATGCATCAGTAATAGGCTGATCTAAAACATTTTCAGAAACCCCCATAGGCTGTACATTTGCCTCATTGGAACTTACATTCGTATTTCCACCACTGAAAAGAGGCAACAAAGTGTCATAAATGTCCTTTGAGCTTACATTATTGTCTCTAGTACATGATACCAAGGGCTAAACAGAATCTTCCACAAACACTACATCGCGAGAAACCAGAATACATTTTATTTGCAGATGATACAACCTGTAACCTTTGCTTTCAGCACTATAACCATCAAAAATACATTTGACAGCCTTATCATCCAATTTTTTGCGCTGCACTTGTGGCATCAAAGCATATGCCAAACAGCCAAAAACACGCATGTGCTCAATAGAAGGCATTCTATCATGCCATGCTTCATATGGAGTAATAGACTGCAAAGCTTTCGTAGGACACCTGTTAAGTATATAAGTGGCACACATGATCGCCTCAAGCCAAAAAGAATGCGTCAAAGCTTGACTTTTGACCATACATCGTGCCATTTTCATCAATGACCTATTTTTCCTCTCAGCAACACCATTTTGCTGAGGTGTATAAGGCACTGTACATTGGTGTTTTATCCCACGACTAGCCAGAAATGCATTGAATTCATGAGACACATACTCCCCCCCTCGATCGGAACGGAGGGTGCCCATAGTACTTTTCGAGACATTTTGAACCATAGCCAGAAATTGTTTGAAGTACATAAAAACTTTGGACTTCGCTTTAAGTGGAATACCCATGCAAGCCTGGAGTAATCATCAATGAAAGTCACAAAGTATAGGTAATTGCCCAAGGACGGAGTTTGCATGGGCCCACAAACATCACTATGCACAAGCTGCAACCTGCATGTGGCCCGAACTAAACCATCCTTTGGAAACATAGAACGCTGCATCTTACCCAAAATACAGCCTTCACAAACATGTTTGACAGGTGCTTCAAGAGGCGGCGAAGAAGAAACCATATCAGATTTCTACAAACGCAGCAAACTGGCAAAATTCAGATGACCAAAACGTGTATGCCAAAGTTTTGCATCTGAAATAGCCCTTGAATCTGCAACAGCATTTGCAAAATTTTCTTCACACTTGTCATACAAAGCGATCTTGTACAGCCCACGGCACAAAAGGCCAGACGCAACAATTTTATCACCAAAACTGAGATCATGAACTGTACATCTGTCATCCACAAATTTGACTACAAGTCCAAGTCTAGCAAGTGCGGATAAAGACAAGAGATTCTTCTTGATCCCAAGTACATAAAGTGCATCAACAAGTGTGAAGGAACTGCCATTTGTAGCAGTAAGCACAATCTTTCCAACTCCCTGAACTAGATAAGAGGCATTGTTGGCACAAGTGACTGAATTCCCATGAGGGACAGACTCGAGAGAGGTAAACAATTCACGACGTGAGGTAATGTGCTTTGTAGCACCACTGTCAAAATACCAAACATGTGAATATGCAGCAACTGACAAACATGCATCATGGACAATAGGATTGTAAGTGCACTCTGCGCTAAAAGCCCATTCTGCATCAACATCAGCATCACAGTCTCCTTTCACAGAAGACTCAACAATGGCTACATTTGTAGTGGAACCAGCATTTGCAGTGGAACCACCCTCTTTCTTCTTAGCCTCTTTGGCCTTCAACATAGGACACGACTTGATCAAGTGATCATTAGCTTTACAATAATGGCAACGCATCTTCTTTTTGCCCTTATCACCAGAATTGCCAGAGGAAGTGCTGGCAGCAGAAGCATTAGGAACAGAATTTTTTCCACTCGCAGCAGAACCATAAGAAATGCCTGCATTACTATTACCACCCTTTCTTTGAGAAGCAATAAAATCCTGTTCAACTGCACATTGCCTAGTCCTATTTTTTCTAGAAAGTGACTCTTGCAACAGCAATGTGCATAATGCATCAAACTTGACAACTTCAGGATTTCCTTGGGTCATAAGTCTCCAAGTACTAGCAAAAGTCTGGTAAGAATCTGGTAAGGCATCAAGAACAGTCTGCACAAGGGAACTGTCTGAAATGACTTCACCTGCAGAAATAAGTTGCTCATTGATATCCTTGACACTAGCAAGGAAAGTGTCCATATCATCTTCCTCATGAATAATCTTCAACTCCAACTCTTTACGCAGCAAAGCAATTTTAGCCTCATTGCGACTTGCATAAAGACCAGCCAAAATATCCCAAGCCTGTTTTGCAGATTTCGCTAAACGGATGTGAGGAACAATGGTGCGCTTCATAGACAATGCAATCAATGCATGAGTCTGCGCATCCTTAACATCCCAATGAGCTTGTTCTGCCGTAGGCAAAACAACTCTAACAGCTACAATCCTTGCAGCAAGACCTGCAACATCCTCAACATCGCCTACATCCTCAAAACCAGGACGTACATCAATGCCCTGCACAATGTTCCAGACACACTTTGACACAAGAACATGTTGCATCATATAAGCCTACATAGGGTAGTTGTCCCCATCCAACCTGTCCTCAGCAGCAAACATCTTGAACACATCTGTGTTGTTGTCAGCCATGGTAAATGTTGCACCTGATGTGAAAACTGCCCGAAAATAGGAGAAACAGAGCGGGAACAACCTGTGCTATATAGCACAAACCGTAGAAGACTATAAGGCACCTGTTATGCAGAAAACGACACTGACAAAAATTCTGCACAAAATGACAAAATTGCCTGTGCAGCCCTGCATGTAGTGGAAACGGAGGCCGAAATGAGCCCAAATCAAAAATTTGAGCAGACCAAGCTCTAAGAGATCTCCCAAAGTATTTTTTGACCTGCGAACACTCACCAAAGCTCACTGAAATCGGAGAAAGTGAGTAGGCGTTTACTGGAGCAGCTGGCGACTAAGCCCGGGAGGACGCAACCTGCTCTGATACCAATTTTTGGAATTAGGGTTGCAGAGAGACACACACAGCTTGGAGAAGATGAAGGAAGCTCAAGGCACACAATAGAGAGTGTGTTACTTAGTGTGTAATGGAAAGATAGATAGCGCTAGAGTGATGGGCGTATATACAATGCACGGGGGGAAAAACCTCCTAAAGAGGGAAAAAATACCCCGGAGGTCCTAGTGTGTTCACACACATCACTACCACATGTAAATGGTAACACTATCTCTCTCTCCATCTCATTCATCCCCTCTCTGCTCTGCACGCTCAAGAACCCATGGACCCTCATCGTTGCCATCCACCCTAGCCGTTGTACCCAACAGGTAAGTCTAAACAAATCATATTGTGTTAATTATTCTGAGTTGTTAATTTTTTTAATTTGGTTTTGGTTAATGTAGAGTTAGGGTGATCAAATGTATGAACCTATGGACAATGACAAGGGGGAGGAGGATTTGGACGGATAGAAAATTATTTGTAGTCCTCTCTTAAAGTCCTAATGTGGCACAAGAAAGACTATATGAGCATATGTATATACAACTGAACTAAAATTTCCATTTTCATCTTATTTGTATTTTTTTGAAATTATTGGTCTTTTCTACTTTAATTGTCAAAGTGAGGTATATTCAAACTCTGTCGTTTATTTTCTACTTACGTTTTTCCAAAATGCAATTGATGTTTCAATTGTTATATGCAGGTAAAAAATAAAGGTGCCCATTTGGGCCACCCAAAATTGGGTGGCCCAAATGAGCACCTTTATTTTTGAATAAGTGCCTAGCGATAATACCCACGGTAATAGATGCCGCAATTTCTACGTAGCAATAGTCACAGGTTTATATCCGCGACTATTACCGCTCATATTGTTGGCAAACCATTGCCACATTTATTGCCGCTTCTATTACCGCTAATTAACACTATTTTTAATTCTCTCTTCTTTTTCATATGTTATTCTGTGGTAATCGGAGTGGTTCTCATTTTTTCCTCTTATAGTGGAGCTGGTTTTTCCACGAGCATTTGATGTTTAGCAAATTCTTCAACAATGAAATAAGCGGTGGTGCCACTATCCAATAGTGCTTTCAACTCAACTCGGTCTTACGTTACACAAATCCTTAATGGTATGGTGAAATTGGATGTTGGATCAGAGGGTAGGAAGAGACCTTGTTGAGTCTTCTTGTGCACATGGTCCAACAGCATGGTCTCTACTGATGTTGAACATCCATGTTTTTGAAACTCGATAGAGTTGTAATGCTCTATATCTTAGGTTTCCTTTTTCTTGGACAAATTTAAGCAATATGTACAAACACCCTACTCAGAATACTCTTCATTGCTTCTCTTGTGGTGAAAGTGGTTTAAACCTTGTTGCATCAATTTGCACGGGTTGGTATCAATTTCTTGGTTCCTTAAGCCACCATTAGTAGAGGATATTGTTGTAAAGATAGCAGGTGGGGTTGCTTCCTGCCTCTTCTGTTGTTGTCTTTCAAAGAGCCTCTTGTCACACTCTATGGCTTGGGACATAAATTCACTTAGGGTTTGAACCTTTGGCATGGTAAGCAAGAGATCTTTTACATCATTCTTGAGGCCACCAAAATTGGCTAATGAAATAATCTTCATGTCAGGTTAAATCACATGGGATCTGCCCAAATTCATATGTAGAGACCGATGCAAGGTGAGGGCCTTTTCGTAGCTTGCAAAGCTTGATTTCAACAACTCTTGCCCTATCTACTTACCCAAAGGTTTCTGAAAACTCTCTTACAAAGGCCTCAAAGTCATAAAGTAGAGGAGAGTCCCTTTCAAGTGGGTGAAAATCAAGAGAGGTTCGTATCTGAGAGGAGTTTTTTTATGAAACCAGCTACAGAATCTCCATCATGGTAGCACTCAAGGTGCATACATATGAACCGCGTCACTTGCTGGAGAGAGCCTCTAAACTTTGATCTCGTCCCATCAAAGTTTTCATGTAAGTTGACCTTGGGCTCCTTTCTATTTTGGATTAGATTTGTTGAAGGCATGGTTTGATCATGGCCATGGCTAGCTTCACGTAGCTCTTGGATCTGGCATCGAAGCTCTTGCACCACCAGACCTAAGGAGTGTGGTTGTTCTGCTTGTAATCCTGTGTTTCTCTCATGTAGCTCTTGAATTTGTTGATACAATTTTTGCAAGCTAGACATAACACCTTCCAAAACACTCTCCATGGCTAGTCAAAATCAAGAAGTGGAGTCTTGCAAAATATTGTGAGTGCATCTCGAGCTAGAAGAGAGCAAGAGAGGGTGCTCACAATATATAAGATCTTGAAACTTGATCATGACTTTAATCTTGATTGCAAGATTTAATACTTGATTAAGAGAATTTGATTACAAACTTGGATTACAAAGGTTGACTTACAAGACAAGACTAACTAAAAGAGGGCTTACCTCATAGGAACCTCACCACTAGTGTTGGCAAGATTGAGGGGCTTGTAGCTCCCCAATACCTCTATTTATACTAGATCTTAAGGAGGTTAGGAACCTTCTAGGTTCTCCCTCAAGCTCAAGGAGGTTAAGAACCTTCTAGGTTCATCTCCAAGATTCTAGAGCTTTCTAGGACCTTCTAGATTTTTTTCAAGCTTCTTATGGGACCTTGTAGATTCTTCTAGAACTTTCTTCTAAGAGCTCCCATCTATGACAGTGGACAGGCTTTGCATGTGTAGTCAGTCTTGGCATGCTTAGCCATCCAACCTACTGACACACTTGCACTTGCCTGGTTTGGAGACCTGGCTATTCTTAAATCTGATAGATTCATTGACTTTGCACTGCTTGTAGTCTTGTAAATATGCTAGGTTTTACTTGATGTCTAGCAACAAACATTCTAAGAAAAATTAAAGCATGGTAGATTCGATGTTTAGGTAGTAAAAAGTCTGTAGATAATGCAAGTATGTGGTAAATATCTATGGGAATGTTTGGGCTTTAAGGAATATTTAGTACAAGAAACTTTTCATTAACATGATACTAAAAAGATACTCATGATATATGATGCAAGTTACAGATTGGCAGAGAGCTGAGTGATGACTTACACTTAGACTGCACGAAATGTTGATCAAAATTATCAAAAAGTCAACGCGTAAAGTAGCAAGACCAATGAGTCAGAGGTTCGGTTGAGTATAAAGTTTCAAGTGTGTGTAACATTAGGAGAAACGTGGAATCAATTTTGGGCCCTGTAAGAAACACCAACTCAGCATAAAGAGGTAATTCTGAAAAATGTAAAAGTAGTTTTTTGGAATTCTATTTCTCATAGTACATACGTAAAAGTTTCTTGATCACACATAAAGTTTTGGCCTAGTAACTTGTGTGTAGCGGAAAATAACATGAACATAGTGAGAATTTTATTAGAATAGGTTCCTAATGAGCATAACAAGAGTGCTTGGGTGGAGAGAGCAACAAAAACCATAACACCTAGTTAGATAGGCATTAAAAATACTTCAAAATAGAGAGAAATTAAGCTATTGACAATAGCTGAGGATCAAATTTACATGGAGTCGGTCCCCCCTCCAAAAGGCTTTGTGTTATAGGTTTCTCCCATCAAGAGAGAAATTTCACAATACAATTCTTTGTGTTCCTTGAATAACTAGCTAGTGCAATGAAGATGGAAGCTTCATGCACTAAGCAAAACAACTTTAAAACACAACATCAATTCCCTCATGATCTCAGACCCAAGATCTCACACACCTTCAAAGATGGTGAGAGCTAACGGGGTATGAGAGTAGATTGAGAGGAAGAAGGAGTAATCTTACGAGAAAGATGTACTTCTCCTCACACAATCACTCATATTAGCATAGTATAGCTTAGTAATTAGCATGGTAGAGGAGATGTTGAGCATGCAGTGAAGCTTGGCTCTTGGTTGGATTTGCATCACAAAGCCAAGGGTTGTTGGTGTAGACCTCCCTTCTCACAAGCTTGGAGTAGGTGATAAGCTTTCCATTAAAGCTTGAGAAGAGGAGAGAGAGAGTCTTCTTGCTTCACACATGATCTAGTGTGAGTGTGTGTGTGGAATAATTCCTTGAGAAATTCAGACCCCTCTCTCTCTTGGTTGACCCCTCATGCTATTTCCTCTTGTTGGCTTCCCATTGGACCCCTCCCAGCTTAGCCAAAGAAAATTAAGTAGTATTAGTGATAGTCTTCTGACATGTGTCCCCATTTCCCCTTTTGTGAGAGCTTTAGGTAATTAATTAATGCAATTAAACTCTCATTGGACCCCTTTGTCTCCTGGCCAATAGGAATCAGGCAAGCCATTGGGCTGTTGAATGCTCATTGGACCCCTTGGGAGCAAGGATTTCACTAACGTAATCACAATCGTTTGATTACGTTAATAACTTTAATATTAACAGAAGAAAATCACGTGATCACGTTAATTGTTAACGTGATCTTGATGGTAACCTGTAGAAAGAAATAGAGCCGGTAGGCCCGCCGGGCTTTTTCATTTTCCCGGAAGGTCCCATAGGGCTTTTACATTTTCCCGACGGGGCCCGCCGGGCTTTAGGGTTTTCCCAGAGGGCCCGATTGTATATAGTAAACCTCTTCTTACTTTGGCATTTCAACTAGGCAAATCCCTGGGGAGTGTATCCGAGTGCCGGGTATAGTCATCTCCTCGTGAATTGACCTAAGGTTACAGAGTCACAGGTCCTTTTTTTTGGGTTGAACATGATTCTTAATTCGGTAACCACTTCTAAAAATATTTAAACTTTTCACCGAACATAAAGGTACAAAACAAATGAGAATTTGGAGAGTCATGCTCATTGTGACGAAGCCATTGGTCCATAAAAGGACTGAACTTGGTTTTAGAAGATGAGCATATTTAAATAATGAGTTGATAGTCAAGGGTCGGATGTCCTGTTGTAAGGTCTCCGACCCCGATCAAAAAGAACACCATTGTACCTTGAAATGAAAATAATGGAATAAGTTACTATTTTTAGCAGTTTTCCAAATTCTGTTAGTGCCATGATGTTTAGAATGTTTTAAAGCTCCGAAATGTGAATTAAAATAATTTTTGTAAAAAATTTCCAAAAATAGTAAGTTTTTGGTCACCCGACCCGTCCAGTTTTGATCGTCTCAAAAAACTGCACCCGTACCCCGAATTTCAAAACACTGTATTTCGGACCCCGGGGGCTGCTAAATATGGCAGATACTCGGGCCAGTAGGCCTTAGTTAGAGCTTGCTATAGCAATTTTTGGCATCAAAATCCGACTCGTATGACCCGTTTTAGCCTAGAACCAATTTTCCTAAAAATTGTCCAGGGCGATACCGGGGGCTCGGGACTGTGTGGGAACACGTTCCAGCCCACTCCAGATCAGCTTTAGCAGCTAGGGGGCGCCCTCTTGCTTTGTGGGAGTCCTGGGAGAATTTCCAAACCAGGAGCTCAGTCTCAGAACCAATTAACCAAGCCAACCTAACACTTGGTGGGCAGGGAACTGGACTTGCCATGCTTAACTGGAGAAGCTCCCGGATGCATTTAGCAACCCAGATTGATTTTCATCTTGAGGTGGCCTATTTAAAGACCTGCACACACACACACACACATATGCTCAGACACACACCTACACACACTCTGGGACGGTGCTGCCGGAACACACACCTTTTGAAGGGGAAGCAAGGAGGGAGGTGCTGTCGAATTCTCGCCTCAAGAAGCTCGATTAGATCAGAGAATCAAGAGGATTATCAGCTCTAATCACGGTAACCACGGTTTAATTAATGCTTTCTGCAAATCCTTTTTCATTACCATCTAAATTTCCCGTCTATTATGCTTATTCCTAGTCGTAATTCTCTATGACTACTCTCTACATTCTCCTTATCCATATTCTATTATGTAATCATCATTCCATAGCTGAATTATCAGCCATTCATCACTCTCGGTTAATGATTAGAACATAATTATAAGAATTTTCTCTCTCTAGGTAGCATAGTAATTAATCGGTAAGCTAATAAATGTGTAGATTGAAGAGAATCACTCTTTTAATCACTCATTAACAATGAAGATTAATTGAATTCATTCTCTTATGCATTAAGATGTAATTAAGGAGGAATTAATCTGTCATTAAGACTCTAAGAATTGGTTTTCCTCACACATATGCCTAAGGTAAATCTGCATCGTCTATTTGCCAGGAAATAGTTTAAACATACTTAATTCAATTCTCTGGTAATTCCAATAGTGAAATCCTAATTATTCTTAATTATGTAAGCCGAATAATTATCTTAGAGCCGGTTCCCATAGGATTATGTGCCATCCTTAATGATTGCTTTATGAAAGAAATCTAGATCTCTCAGATAGGAGAAATTAATTGATGTCACTAATCTACCCATTGGACTGTTATGATGCTTGCGAACCTTAGCTCTTTCTCCAAGCTAATCATTTAAAGTAGTGAGAAATGGCCCCGGTTAAGAAGACGCCCTTCGATGGTGCCCACGATCGCGAGGCAGGAACGAGTAATGTCAACAGAAAGGGGAAAGCTCCTATGGAGGAACAAATACCGGCCATCTCACGGGCCATCGATGAAGAAGTGGAAGAGGTAGATCATATTTTTATTCAAGTTGTTTAATTTAACATTGCACACGTTTAGTTAGGAATGAAAATATCCCCGAACATGTTGGAGAAATCCGACGGAAACCTCGGCATTGAAATCATTGTACATTAAGTTCTAAAGTAGGAAGGTAATGTTTGATGGGTATGCTGTTTGCAATAGGAAAGAATGTCTGCTAGGGAAAATTTAGCTCGACATGTTCATTTTAATTCCAATGTTGAATCAGTCCTGACCCCCCTACTGATCACAGGGGGCAGAGTTCCTCGTTAAGAACTCTTGAATCCACGACTTGCTTTCTATGCGGTGGATACCCACGAATTGCTTTCTATGTGGTGGGAACCCATGTCTTTCTTTCTATGCGGTGGGAGTGTCCATGACGTGCTTTCTATGCGGTGGACATACCTAGTTGTATGGGCAGCTAGGCGACAACGGGAGGAGTGAACTCTCGCTGGAGGGGCGATGTTGTACCTCCAAAACATTGGAACTTTTATGAATAAGTTTGAGTAGAGTTTTTACTAGAATTCTGTCTTGGTACTGTTTGCAATACTGTTTGAAGGGCTGTCTTAACGAACAATGTGATTCGGAATTAAACAAGGAATTTTTATGTTGAACAACCTTTGTGGTAGTAATTAGGTCACACAAAGAAGTGTGAGTGTGGGGGTGGAAAGTGGGGGCTTGGCTCAGGTTGCCAATGCCTACGAGATGGGTGGTCCCGATGGGTCGGGAACTCTCTGTCCCCATTGTGCTTACTTTGATATTAGTAATACTCATTGGCCCTAGAGCGGTGAAATCTCGAGAGTACGTGCCTCTGAAACATGGGGAAAAAGGCACTCGAGGTTTCTCTCCTCTTGGAAGGTGGGTCTTAGGATCGCTACATAGGTTAAATCCCGCTTCCCCTGCGAGGTGGAGCTAGATCTCCTTGCTAGTAGGCTCGATCTCAATTCACTTTGTGATGAGAGATCGTCCGCTAGATGAACCCAGACCACTTTGTTTGCTTCCACTATAGATCTAGTGGCCACCAGGTTTACCATCAGATCCGTTGTTGAGACGACGGGGTGGGGACCTCACACCTGGTATCAGAGCCTAGGTTAGGCTGGGAAATAAAGTCGTATTGTTTGAACATTTAAAAGGAACTTAAAGTATATAGGTTTTTGATCTGAATTCCTTGCATTGGTGTTGCAGGAAGACCCCATGCTCGAATATCAGAAGTTCCAAGTGTTTGAGCTTATTTATGAGCAAGCTTGAAGATCCCCAGTTTAACAGTTCAGGCAAGATGTCATGGAGATATTGTTGAAGGCTTATACGCCACACTCCACTCGCATTGATAGAGGATGGGAACTTGATTGGACATTTCCAGGAGGGGTTTACTACATCAACGCTCGAAAGCTAGGATGCCTGGCTACCGACTTGAAGAAGGTACGTTGGGGAGAAGAGTTGAGAGTAATAGAGATATTCTACTTGGTGCCTACACTATTGCACCAGACTGTTTCAAACAACTCCAATCAAACCATCAACGACTGGCTTTTGGATAAGGTCACCAACGTGATCCCAGCGAACCGAGTCAAAACCTTTGGATTACTGAAGGCGGAACTCCGGCTTGATATCTTAGTTTATTATACACTCAAGAATGAGTATAGAAACTATTACACGAATGAGGTAGTGCATTACGTGAATACCATCTCCTAGGCATATTTTATACACAATCCATAAAGCCATGTAATAAGCTGATCATCAGTTATCCTAAACCTTGAGGGGTTTCAATTGTAATAAATTTTCATCAATAAAGTTCTTTTTGTCTCTGAATCTCTGTCTCTTGATAAAGTAGAATCTTGAATTTTATTTAAAGTCTCATGTCTATTTTGAAATCCAAGTAATGTATCAAGAATTCGTATAATCCATGTAGGCACCGCCTGTTGCTCTGTACTCGGCAGCGCAAGAGAAGAAGCTCCTCCTTAAGCAAGCCCAACCTCCGATCTTTAAGGGTGAGGGGACAAATGTGGAGAGAGATGCGGAATATGGATGGAAGCCATGGACGATTACTTTGAAGCTGCGGGGACCTAACCCGTAAATCAGACTATGCTTGCCATGTTCTGCTTAACTAGCGATGCCAAGATATGGTGGAAGCAACATTGCAGGGACATGGACATTAAGGGATCTTCCGAGTCCTGGGAAGACATTAAAGCTGCAATAATGGGACGTTATTTACCTCCTACCTATAGAACCTTGAGGATGAATGAATTCTTTTCACTTCGGCAGCAGAATTCATCTGTCGAAGAATACTATGCAAAGTTTGTCACTCTTCGGAGATATGCTCCTAAGATGACCTTGGAACAACAGGTGGCAAGGTTCTGCCAAGGTCTAATCGATCCCCTGAATACTCGGTTGGAAGCTCTCAGGCCGACGACGCTACAGGATACCTTGTTGAGAGCCAAACCTCTAGCTCTCGAAGTACAAAAGGCTAATCAGAACAGAAGGAATCATTGGGCAAAGAGGGCAAGGACCACTTCTTGGGATAACAGACCGGCCAACCAAGCGTATAACCAGCGCCCTATTGTGGCTACCACCACAACCATGGAGTTCCCCGATGTTCGATGCTATGGTTGCGGCGATCATGGACATTACAGATCCAATTGCCCCAGGAACATTCAGGCAACCAACGCCAATGCCATACGCTTGAATACCCGTGGGCATGGCCAAGCTAATGGAAGAGGAGGACGAGGAAGGATGAACAGAGGGCGAGGGCGTGGAGCTACCGCCAGAGTGAATGCCGCAGTGGTACAACCAACTGTGGGTGATGAAACAGTGAAGAGAGCAACCCTACATGCTGCAATTGACAATCCCAATGGTTGCAAGCAATACGCAGTCATTCATACGCCAGGATCTCTCAAAGGTGAAAAAGTTAACTTCCTTATAGATTGTGGTAGTACTCTTTCATTTCTTTCACCCCGATGCATGCGAAAGTTTAAGCTAGATAAGTACCCAACAAGCAAGCTAGTTGTAGAGTTAGCAAACGGCAAGGAGGTAGTATCTCAACACTCTGCAGGCAAAATTGACTTTGATTTAGGGGGACACCCAACTTCTGCCCAATTTCGAACCCTACCCTTACGATTCTTTGATGGGATACTAGGGATGGACTGGCTAAAGCAAAATAGGGCCCACATACATTGTGCACAAGGAAACTTTACCTTTATAGATAACTTGGGTAATGAAGCCATAATCCAGGGGGAAAATGGGAGACCTAAGGCTACTCTAGTTAAGGCCAACAGACTTTTGAAGGGACTAAGGAAGGGTCAGCAAATTTATGCGGTTAAACTCAATAAAGTGGACCAATCAGATACCTCACTTCGACCAAACTAGTTGAGGGAGTATGATGATGTATTCCCTAAAGACCTTACGAATCTTCCACCACACAGAGAGGTAGATCATGAGATTGAGCTATTCCTGGATGTGAACCTATCTCAAAAAGACCTTATAAGATGTCACTTCCAAAGGCCATTGAACTCAAAGAACATCTTAGGCAACTCATTGAGCAAGGATTCATTCGACCGAGTACTTCTCCTTGGGGTGCTCCAGTTCTTTTTCAGAAGAAGAAGGATGGAACCTTAAGGCTATGCATAGACTATCATGGACTGAACCAGGTAACCGTCAAGAACAAGTATCCAATTCCAAGGATTGACGAACTCTTGGACAGGCTCCACGGCACCAAAATATTTATGAAGATAGATCTAAGGTCAGGATATTACCAAATCAGGATCAAGGAATCAGATATTCCAAAGACGGCTTTCAATACTAGGTATGGGCACTACGAGTTCACAGTAATGTCTTTTGGTCTAACAAATGCTCCTGCAAGCTTCAATCGACTTATGCAGGATATTTTCAGACCTTACCTGGATGATTTTGTCTTGGTTTTCTTTGATGACATTCCGATCTACTCTAAGAACGAGGCAGATCACGAAGAACTTGATCTTCTCCGAAAACACCAACTTTACGCTAAAGAGAGCAAGTGCACTTTTTGCTGGCCTAAAGTCCACTATCTTGGATTTGTCATATCAGCTGAGGGGATTTCAGTGGACCCAGACAAGTTCAAGGACATCGTTGATTGGCCTCAACCATCCACCGTCAGTGAAGTAAGAGGATTTCTTGGAATAACGGGATGGTACAAGATTTTTGTCAAGGATTATGCACGTATTGCTGCACCTTTGATGAAACTCCTGAAGAAAGGAATGAGGATCGAATGGAAGACCGAGCATGAGTCTAGCTTTGCTAAACTAAAGGAGTTCTTGGTCTCAGCTCCTATTTTAAAGCTTCCAGATTTCAGTAAGGAATTTGAAGTAGCGACCGACGCTAGAAAATTCGCTCTAGGCGGAGTTCTTACTCAAGAAGGAAGACCAATGGCGTATACTTCGCGAAAGCTGAGAGATCATGAGAAGAATTATCCTACTCATGATTTGGAACCTCTAGCAGTTATTCATGCGCTGAAGTTATGTAGACATTATCTTCTCGAACACAAGTTTCAGCTGGTTATAGACCACAAGAGCTTAAAATGGATTTTTACTCAACCTATTCTCAATATGCGACAACGACGATGGATAGAGCTATTACAGGAATATGACCTAGACATAAAGTATAGACCAGGAAAGGAAAATGTAGTTGCAGATGGTCTTAGCCGAAAATCCTTTCTCGGAGCTATCTCTATTCCAAATAACCCTATCTGGGATAGAATCAAAGAAGCAACCTTGGTAGATCCAGAGTACCAACGTATAGTATCTCTAGTCCAGCAGAATAAGATGCCTGAAGCTAAAGATTACTCTCTTATGGGAGGATGTCTTTACTACAGACATAGACTCTATGTACCCAGAGATCCAGCCTTAAAGAAGGCCATTTTGTATGAAGCGCACGATAGCCCTACATCCGGACATCCAGGCTATGCTAAGACTCTTCATGCTGTCAGGAGGAGTTATTTTTTGAAGGGGACATACTTCGCTATGTGAGGCAATGTCTTTCTTGTCAGCGGATAAAGGCCAAAAGAATCAAATTACCAAGGCAACTTCAACCTCTTGACATACCCCAAATGAAATGGGAATGCATCAGTATGGATTTTTTTACAGGATTACCTTCTAGAGGAGGTTATGATTCTGTTTTCGTGGTTGTTGATATGCTCACAAAAGTGGGTCATCTAATACCCGCAAAGACAACCTTTACTGCTTCAGATCTTAGTCAGGTATTCATCAAGGAGATTTTTAGGTTACATGGTCTACCCAAGCGTATCGTCAGCGATAGAGATGCCAAGTTTACATCGAAATTTTGGACTTCTCTTTTCCAATCTATTGGGTCACAATTAGCCTTTAGTACAGCATATCATCCACAGACAGATGGGCAAACTGAGGGAGTTAATCAAGTCATCGAGGATATTCTCAGAGCCTATTGTTCGCAAGAGCAAAAGAAGTGGTTACAATATCTACCTTTGGTGGAATATGCTTACAACTCTTCCGAACACAGAAGCATTGGAATGTCACCTTTCAAAGCTCTTTATGGACAGGACTGTTTAGCACCACTGAACTTCTCAGATCCAACCATCAGGGTAGAAGCCTCTAGAAAGATGTTAGAGGATATGGAAGCACAGACTAGGGCTATTCGCCAGGACATTCAGGCCGCTCAGGATAGACAGAAGCACTATGCAGATAAGAACCGTTCGGAAAGAACTTTCAAAGAAGGAGATAAGGCTTTTCTGCGAGTCCGACCAAAGAAAAGCAACTTATCTCTAGGCAGATATAAGAAGTTAAGCCCAAGGTATTGTGGACCATTCGAGATCGTTAAGGTTGTGAGTGACCAAGCCTACAAGCTAAAGTTACCTGCAAACTTGAAGGTTCATGATGTATTCCACGTCAGCTTACTCAAACCCTATATTCCTAACCCTGATCAATTCCTGGACTCAGATCCTATAGTCATGCCAGCACAAGGAGTTCTCGAGCTCCAACCTTACTACGTACTGGAAACAAGGGAAAGGAAGTTACGCA
Source organism: Adiantum capillus-veneris (assembly GCF_014529385.1). Lineage (NCBI taxonomy): Eukaryota > Viridiplantae > Streptophyta > Polypodiopsida > Polypodiales > Pteridaceae > Adiantum > Adiantum capillus-veneris. The sequence continues at coordinate 90,314,365 of NC_140946.1, forward strand.
ACAGAACTATCACGGAGCATCTGGTAAAGTGTAAGGATTACCCTGAAGAAGATGCAACTTGGGAGGGCGAACCAACGCTTATAAAGGATTACCCAAGCACATTCTTGAGATGAGGACATCTCAATTTTCCACGTTGGGGAGGTTGTAAGGTCTCCGACCCCGATCAAAAAGAACACCATTGTACCTTGAAATGAAAATAATGGAATAAGTTACTATTTTTAGCAGTTTTCCAGATTCTGTCAGTGCCATGATGTTTAGAATGTTTTAAATCTCCGAAATGAGAATTAAAATAATTTTTGTAAAAAGATTCCAAAAATAGTAATTTTTTGGTCACCCGACCCGTCTAGTTTTGATCGTCTCGAAAAACTGCACCCGTACCCCGAATTTCAAAAAAATGCATTTCAGACCCCGGGGGCTGTTAAATATGGCAGGTACTCGGGCCAGCACGCCTTAGTTAGAGCTTGCTATAGCAATTTTCGGCATCAAAATCCGACTCGTATGACCCGTTTTAGCCTAGAACCAATTTTCCTAAAAATTATCAGGGGAGGTACCGAGGGCCCGGGACTGTGTGGGAACAGGTTCCAACCCACTCCAGATCAGCTTTAGCAGCTAGGGGGTGCCCTCTTGCTTTGTGGGAATCCTAGGAGAGTTTCCAAACCAGTAGCTCAGTCTCAGAACCAGTTAACCAAGCCAACCTAACACTTGGTGGGCAGGGAACTGGACTTGCCATGCTTAACTGGAGAAGCTCCCAGATGCATTTAGCAACCCAGATCGATTTTCAGCCTGAGGTGGCCTATTTAAAGACCTGCACACACACACACACACACACACACACATACACACACACACACACACACACACATATGCTCACACACAAACATTGCAAACACACACACACCTACGGCACACTCTGGGACGGTGCTGCCGGAACACACACCTTTTGAAGGGGAAGCAAGGAGGGAGGTGCTGTCGAATTCTCGCCTCAAGAAGCTCGATTAGATCAGAGAATCAAGAGGATTATCAGCCCTTAATCACGGTAACCACAGTTTAATTAATGCTTTCTGCAAATCCTTTTTCATTACCATCTAAATTTCTCGTCTATTATGCTTATACCTAGTCGTAATTCTCTATGACTACTCTCTAAATTCTCCTTATCCATATTCTATTATGTAATCAACATTCCATAGCTGAATTATCAGCCATTCATCACTCTCGGTTAATGATTAGAACATAATTATAAGAATTTTCTCTCTCTAGGTAGCATAGTAATTAATCGGTAAGCTAGTAATTGTGTAGATTGAAGAGAATCACTCTTTTAATCACTCATTAACAATGAAGCTTAATTGAATTCATTCTCTTATGCATTAAGATGTAATTAAGGAGGAATTAATCTGTCATTAAGACTCTAAGAATTGGTTTTCCTCACACATATGCCTAAGGTAAATCTGCATCATCTATTTGCCAGGAAATAGTTTAAACATACTTAATTCAATTCTCTGGTAATTCCAATAGTGAAATCCTAATTATTCTTAATCATGTAAGCCGAATAATTATCTTAGAGCCGGTTCCCATAGGATTATGTGCCATCCTTAATGATTGCTTTATGAAAGAAATCTAGATCTCTCAGATAGGAGAAATTAATTGATGTCACTAATCTACCCATTGGACTGTTATGATGCTTGCGAACCTTAGCTCTTTCTCCAAGCTAATCATTTAAAGTAGTGAGAAATGGCCCCGGTTAAGAAGACGCCCTTCGATGGTGCCCACGATCGTGAGGCAGGAACGAGTAATGTCAACAGAAAGGGGAAAGCTCCTATGGAGGAACAAATACCGGCCATCTCACGGGCCATCAATGAAGAAGTGGAAGAGGTAGATCATATTTTTATTCAAGTTGTTTAATTTAACATTGCACACGTTTAGTTAGGAATGAAAATATCCCCGAACATGTTGGAGAAATCCGACGGAAACCTCGGCATTGAAATCATTGTACATTAAGTTCTAAAGTAGGAAGGTAATGTTTGATGGGTATGCTGTTTGCAATAGGAAAGAATGTCTGCTAGGGAAAATTTAGCTCGACATGTTCATTTTAATTCCAATGTTGAATCAGTCCTGACCCCCCTACTGATCACAGGGGGCAGAGTTCCTCGTTAAGGACTCTGGAATCCACGACTTGCTTTCTATGCGGTGGATACCCACGACTTGCTTTCTATGCGATGGGAACCCACGTCTTGCTTTCTATGCGGTGGGAGTGTCCATGACGTGCTTTCTATGCGGTGGACATACCTAGTTGTATGGGCAGCTAGGCGACAACGGGAGGAGTGAACTCTCGCTGGAGGGGCGATGTTGTACCTCCAGAACATTGGAACTTTTATGAATAAGTTTGAGTAGAGTTTTTACTAGAATTCTGTCTTGGTACTGTTTGCAATACTGGTTGAAGGGCTGTCTTAACGAACAATGTGATTCGGAATTAAACAAGGAAACTTTATGTTGAACAACCTTTGTGGTAGTAATTAGGTCACACAAAGAAGTGTGAGTGTGGGGGTGGAAAGTGGGGGCTTGGCTCAGGTTGGCAATGCCTACGAGATGGGTGGTCCCGATGGGTCGGGAACTCTCTGTCCCCATTGTGCTTACTTCGATATTAGTAATACTCATTGGCCCTAGAGCGGTGAAATCTCGAGAGTACGTGCCTCTGAAACATGGGGAAAAAGGCACTCGAGGTTTCTCTCCTCTTGGAAGGTGGGTCTTAGGATCGCTACATAGGTTAAATCCCGCTTCCCCTACGAGGTGGAGCTAGATCTCCTTGCTATTAGGTTCGAACTCAATTCACTTTGTGATGAGAGATCGTCCGCTAGATGAACCCAGACCACTTTGTTTTCTTCCGCTATAGATCTAGTGGCCACCAGGTTTACCATCAGATCCGTTGTAGATTTGATTGCTTTCTTAGTGATTGTTTTTCTAATATATATTGAAAAGTTTTATTTATTTATTTTAACTGAACATCTAGTTCTTATGTCTGCAGTATTAAATTGAAAGCAATGGAGAAAAATGTAAGCACAAGTGATACGAAGAAGTCAAATCATTAAAAAGACCTTAGCAAACATGGTTTTGAATCTCAAATCATAAAAATTATCTCCCAGATTTGGCCTGACAAAGAGACTTAGCATTGGAGTATAACTTGGCCTAAACAAGTAGAAGGTTTAGCTAGACAATTTCTTCAGAATCCTTACAAAGTTGTCATTGGTTCATAAGCTCTAAAAGATAGTCATTCAATTCTACAGATTTTAGAAGTTAGTTTTGAGAATGAGAAATACCCAAAATTGCCAGATTTACAGAAGCAAGTTACTAGAAAACTTCCAATGGATGAATTTGCAGCTTTATCTATCCATGATGATAAGAGTCAAGATAAATGAGATTGGCTTCTTTCTGAATTTAGATCTAGCAATAGCCCTATAATGACAACAACAGATGTTGCAACTCGGGGTTTGGATGTGAAGGGCATAAAGCACAAGAAAGCAAAATGACAACAAAGACCGCACCGACATTGACAATGAGGTCATGTCAAGGACGACATGAATTCGAAGGAGGGGAGTGTTGAACCATGGGTCAACAACACGACTTAACTCAACTTCCATACCAAAGTCTTATTTTTTGATAGTTATGAAATGATGCGGATTATGGTTAAAAACATCATTTATAATGAGTACTTATTCTAGTTGTAGAAGCCGAGGTGCAATGGTACTTCCAGATTGTAAATTCAAATCCATTTGATTCCTTGAACTCTATTTTGATTTAACCTATGGTAGCCTTAGTATATAAGGTACCTAGGTCATTTTGTAAAGAGAACTTAATCATAATCAAAGTTTTAAGGTGTCATTGACCGTGTGTGAGAGATAAAGAGAGAGAGTGTGAGCTTCATCCTAACTCTACTTCTTGCTTGCTCATTGCATTGGATATTCAACTGCACCATCACGATTGTGTGTGTGTGTGTGTGTGTGTGTGTGTGTGTGTGTGTGTGTGTGTGTGTGTGTGTGTGTGTGTGTGTGTGTGTGTGTGTGTGTGTGTGTGTGTGTGGCTCAATAAAAAACACCCAACGGGCCCGATTAGGGCCCTCAACTATATATTAAGCTACAGCCCGCCGGGATTTAGAGTTTTCCTGGCGGGCCCATAGGGAAAATGCAAAAGCCCGACGGGTCCCGTAGGGAAATTGCCAAAGCCTGGCACCTCCATGGCCATTATTTTATTAATTGTTTTTAAATGAATTAAACTAGGTTTACTCTAGCCTAATTCTCATTGGTCCACCTCCATGGCCATCCAATAGGATTTGAGTGCACCTTGTGGGCATCTGGGCTAGGGAGCTGACATGTGTCCCTCATTCCCTTTGTGAAAAGGAAGCTTGTGAGTGTGTGTGTGTGCGTGCGTGCGTGTGTGTGTGTGTGTGTGTGTGTGTGTGTGTGTGTGTGTGTGTGTGTGTGTGTGTGTGTGTATGTGTGTGTGTGTGTGTGTGTGTGTGTGTGTGTGTGATTCTCTCTCATCCCCTACTTGCAAGTCTCGCCCCCTCCTATGTAGGAAGCATGAAGTCTTTTTTGTACACACACAAAGCATCCAATTTTTATAAGCTTGACCATTGGACACAACCTTTGATTTTTGGAACCTTAGCATTTTGGAAGTCTTAATGGGCTGAACCTTAGGGTCTTTAAAGCCCATTGTTGCACATTGCTCTTTTGTAGATGGCCCCCCCTTTGGATCCCTATTTTCCCTCCTTTAGATCCCTATTGTGGCCAGTCTACCAGCTTAACCAATATTCTAGCTTTTTCTCCTCTGGTACTTCCCCATATTAAATGATCAGTTTAACATGAGAAAATCATTTAGGAGAATTAGATATTAGTTATTATGACATTACCTCTCTCTTGAAATCATTTAGGAGAATTAGATATTAGTTATTATAACATTACCTCTCTTTTGAAATCATAGTCGTCCTCGACTATGAGGTAGAGAAGATAAAGCCTATTCATTATTCCTTTTTCTAGCGGGTAGAGGATCCCTATCTTACCCTACAACATCGTTCCAAAATGGATGACTAGTCCATTTGGCGCTTGAGAGACTAAGCTGTCGCAAGCATGTTTGCACATTAGTCCTATCAATCTTCCATAGTAGAGTAACAAGCTCTACTTGGTGTTTGGGAGACGTCGTCTCCACAAACTTGATTCTAAGCAGGCATACTACTTCATTTTTGTGCACAATAAATAAAAAGAGAGTCTTATAAGACAAAAACTTTGCTCATTTTAAACATTTGTACATTTGCTTACTCTAGGGAAGCATTGTAAGCATTGACAAGGTTTAGGTTATCCTTTCATTGTATGCCTTGCATCCATCTAGCATCTTCAAAAGGATAATTCTTAAACTTAATATGATATCATTCTATAGTCTTATTGCCTCTTAATACGTTGTCTTCATGTCAGAGAATGGACTCGGGCTGCAGCACCTCTACTTGGTCCTCAATCTCCGGTGGGTCTTTAATAGTTGGTTCTTGAGGTGGCTCTCCCTTGTGAGGCTTTAGTAGGATCACATGAAAAGCATTGTGTATGAGCCAATGGCTGGGCAACTTGAGTTGGTAAGCCATCTCATTGATTGGTTGAAGAATCTAGAAGGGACCATAGTACCTTTTTGCTAACTTAGCATAGTACTTTTGGTGTCCCATAGGATTATTTCCCGTCATGTGCCTTAATCGAGCCTTGGGAAATTTAAGTAATACCTAATCATTTTCTTTAAAGGCTTGGGCTCTTCTGTGCTTATCAGCAGGAGCAGCCTTTTGCATTTTCTTTGAGATAGTGATAGCATCCTTAATCTTTTGGAAAGATTCTTTTAGGTCTCGGCTATACTCATCTGCAGCGAAGATCTTCTCGTCTACCTTAAGTAGCAGGGGACTTTTTTATCTTCCCTCAATTACCACAAAAGGTGCTTTTCCCGTGGAAGTATGTACAATGTTATTGTAGGCATACTCCACTAAGAGTAAGTACTTCTCCCGTTGATCAGACCTTTGATCTACTTTCGTTACATAGGCTTTTAGTATATCAAGAATTGTTAGGTTAGCTAGCTATTTCACTTTGACCATCCGTTTTCTGTGATAGGCTGAAGAGAAATATAGCCTTGTCCCTAAATTCTCAAAGAGACCCTTCTAGAAATTATTGGTCATTCTAGGATCTCTATCCAACACTATGGACATTGGCAAGCAATGGTACTTGAAGATTTGTGAAATGAAGAGGCATTAGGAAATTTCGGAGGTCATTTTGAGGGCCTTCTAAGAAAATGTATTTTTAAAACTCTCTCTCTAGAAAATATGGCGAATAATAGAGGCGGGTCTGTCATTGTAAAAGTTCAAAAAGTGTACTTTTAGTAGAGTCTTTACCCTTCTGAACATTCGTCCATAATGATTGAGGGATAATTTTATTTTCAGTTGCATTGAATGAACCTCGTCAACATGGAGGGAACGCGGCTAACATGGAGGGACGAAGCCGCAGCAACTACGCACTTTTCATTAAACCTTCACCTTTGGCTAATGACGCACTCCTCAAACGGCACAAATGTTACGCAGAAACGAGCCAAATATCACCTTCACATTGATTTGGACAATGAGTACCAACCATTGATTAAACGGAGTAAAACAAACACACATATACCTCCTGCATCCATAGACACGCTCAGAGCTCAGGGAGCTAAACACATAGATATCTGGACGAGAGGCTCTCTCTATCCTAAGAATCCAATGACTAATGCGTCTCCAGCATTTTTCAATCCTACAAGCTTATTGACCTTTGCTCGTGATGGAGAAAACGGCCTTCTGGGTTATTGTAAATCTCTTACAAGGCAAGCTGAAACTTACAAGTGCATTCTACAAGCTCAACAATGTGAGATTGTTTGTCTTTGACATTTGCATTCTACAAATCAAGTTACCATTTTGCAACAAAAAACAAAGGTACAGGAACTGAAAGGAAAGGTACAAAGTTGTCAAATGAAGGACACCATCTTGGGTGGTTGTATCCGAAAGAAGAAATTGCGCAATCTTGAAACATTGCAGGTTGCATCCGAAGGTCTTAAGAAAAGAATCTGAGCATTGAGGTGATGCTTCTTGGTTGACTAAATAGTCTTAGTTAAGTAAATTTTTTGTTTTTCTAGTTATGCATTATTTTCATGTGTCTAAATAGTGTTAATTAAGTAAATTTTCTATTATTTACTTATGCATTGTCTTCATGTAGAGATTCAATATATCTTGACAAGGAAAACATTGACCCCAAAGCCAATATAGGAAAGAGATTGAAGCCACTTAAACGTAGAATCCTTGTAGCAGATATAGTACATGACAAGAAGTTTAAGGTCCTACAATGAAATGTAGTGGACCGCTTTATTTCAGAGAACTCAGTGCCTGCAAAATAGATACAAGGCACACTTGATTCACTTGGTGTAAGCAAAAGAGGATAATCGGCTATACAGAAATCCGTCTCATCCATCTTTGTTAAGAAGGGAATAAAGTCCAGACTTTTTATACCATCAGCCTCAAGTGTTTGGAAAGAGAGGCTTCAACTTAACGACGCACAAGGAGAATATCTTGGATAGCCGTTTCATATTAAAGCAACTTACAGTGGCCGTGGAGCAAACATAGCATATGATGAGTTCAATAATATTTTTGTAGACCTGCAGATGTTGCAGAAGAGAATGGTGGAGTTTTACAACATCATTTGAAGAGTCACGAGGGGTATTACATTTTGTGTTGAAATTGGATGAGTGTGAGCTTGTTAAAGACAAGAAGCTAGAGCGTGTTACTATTACTTTAACGAATAGATCAGCCCTCTCAAAGTGTCCCACTGATGATCCTTTGTATTTTAGTGTTCAATCAGAATCTAACATATGGTGGCTTGGTGCTTTTGAGGTAAGCGAGATTCTCAGCTGAGCTCAAATGTTCACATCTACTTAAGTCTCATTTATTTTGTGTTGCAGGTAAAGAAAGAAGATCATGACATTCTATATTGGGTGTTCCATCAAACTAATGTTCCAGAGGTGATTGATCGATAGACTAACCAGGGAGAGGTACTATGTCTAGATGGAAGGGTAGACTTTCAAGTTCAGTGGCATCTTGCAGATGACCGCAAAACATAAAAGTGCATGTATAATTGTGGAATGGGTGAAATGGCAAAGTCGCCGTGTTTGTTCTGCATGGAGCCTGCAAAGATCACGGACCCAAAGTGGTGGAGAAAATCTCCAAGACGTCACATTGGGGACCCTGCTTTTCAACCGGTTTTGAAAATACCACTTGTGAATGTCCACATCTGTACAATGCATGCCCTTTGTAGAATTGTGGAGAAATTGGTCTACTTATATATCGGGTTTTCTTGGAAAATCAAGAACTCGGCAGAGCGATAGATGGCCCTGCAGTGCTTAGAATTGGTACTGTCACATATAGGGCTTCATGGTGGCAATGTGAAAATCCAGTGGGATGAAAAGAGATCAACTGCTAAGAAGGATGTCCCATGCAAACCATCCATTAGTGGGGTGAAGGCACGGAGGTTTTAATCTAAACCCCTAGGAATATGAGATCCGAAGCTAACAAAGCATGGAAGAATATATAACACATCTTATGTTAGCATGTTAGAGTATCAGAGCTGGAAAAAGATACAAATTGCAGTCAAAGATCAAGAACCAACTAGTCGTAACGCGAAGGCTGAGGTTTGGCGATCGATAGACATGCTATTTTTTATGTGCGACAAAGATGACTGGTCACAAGGTGATATAAACAAGTTCAAGGAGAATCTCAACCTTCTCAAGAAATCATTCAAGACAGCATGGACAGACACCCAGATTACTCACTACATGGTATTATTGTGTATTTTGATTCTCTTTTATGTGTAATTATGTGAGTGTAAAACATTCTAAGTAATCTGTTTTCATATCTAGCACATCATTTTCAATCATTTACCATATTTTATACAAAAGTATGGAAACCCGGCCATATGGAATACCGAAGGGATGGAAAAGTCTCATTACATGGCCAGAAATGCCTATTTCAGGCACACACGACATGGCGGCTCTCGAATCAAGGCTAACAGTTTGAGAGAACTATTTGAATGGTTCTATCGTAGAATCATTCATCGAATGCAGGAAAAAGAAGTCTTGGCCTCTTTAGCAATAGCACAAGCCATCAGACATTTACAACAAAATAAAATTAAAAGATCAATGGCATACAACAACTCCAGTGCTCGTGAAGGTCAACGAAGGTGGAGAGATACAATGGTGTATGTGAACCACAAGTGGAGAAAGATACTCTAAGTGGATAACATTGTACAAAATTTCAATATTTCTGTAATATGTGCTCTTAATACAATTGCTACTTGAAGTGTATCAAGATTTTGAAGGTTCAATTTTGTTTTTTGGCACATCACCCTTGTAACGAATAGGTGGCTTCGTCCAGTAGTGTCTCCTTGTATTTTTCATCTTTCTCAAAGCAACTTTGGAGGCATTCCATTGGATTGTTGGATGTTTCCATTGGCTCATCATCACTACTATCCTCTGAAACAAATACACTCCTCTCCTCTTGGATTCTGGAAATGATAGTCAGGGAGAAGTCTTCCCTTAAATAAAAGATGCTTTGCACATCATGTAAAAAGATATAGGTCATGTCTCCAATCTTGAACTCAGGCACAGTAGGCAACATCATCTGAGCATGCTTCTCAGTGAAGTTACTGACATCCAAGGGTAGTTTGATTTATGTTGTCTTCACAGAGAGCATCTTATTTATTTGAACTTCAATTCCTCAACCTCAAGGTCGACTGTATCTTCAACCTCCTCAACTTCTTATATGTGTGTTGTCTCCTCGTATTCTTTTTCTGGTACTGCATCCTGCTCCTCTATCACCTCATCAGGATTCTGCATGAGGAATCCAAATAGGTTGTTTAGGTAAATCATGAAGCCAAAGGATTCTTGAATAAGTTTTCACTCTTTTTGGTGTAAAGGGCAAGTGAATGTCGGCAAGCAAGTGGTAATTCCATATACTTCTTCAGTCCCTATCCTTTGCCACCGTAGTCATTTAAATGAACCACAACCATACTGGGTAGAACAACCCTCCCTACATGCACCATAAGTTCAAATTGATCTCTATGGCGCTGCAAGAATTCATTGTGCTGAGCTAAAAAGTCTTCAATATCAAATTTTGGGTTAAGCATAGAATGAACTAGATCATATTTATCCCCAGCACCACGCGATGCTGCAAAATCGAACAGCCTCTTATCAATTACAACTGTCTTTACTTGCACGAGGACTGCTTGCTGGGAGATGTGCAGCATCTGCGAAGTCTATATTCCTCTTTCTGGTATTTTTCTTGACAAGTATTGTAGAGGGTGAGGGAACCTTGTAGGGTGAGGATCCTCTTGGCTAGCCGACCTGTCTGACTCATCTTCACAGATTGACTCTTCTTCATCAAAGTCCTGACAAAAGTCAAAAGTTCATTTGGCAAAAGTGCTAAGCAACTGAGCCTGTAAAGGTTGGAATCCTGGCAAAAGCTCTGGGTTCGGTTTTCCTCTCTTCTGCCTACTGCACCTTAATCCTATTCATCAGGAATCAATGTCAAGTCTCTCTCTCTCTCTCTCTCTCTCTCTCTCTCTCTCTCTCTCTCTCTCTCTCTCTCTCTCTCTCTCCAAAGCACATCAAAACACACACACACACACACACAAACTCTCTCTCTCTCTCTCTCTCTCTCTCTCTCTCTCTCTCTCTCTCTCTCTCTCTCTCTCTCTCTCTCTCTCTCTCTCTCTCTCTCTCTAAGCAACATGATACTCAACAATTTGATATGCCATACATTTCAAGGGAGTTGGAGGAAGTTCACTTGTATGATCGTACTTCAATGGATGAGAAAGAGCCAGATCACTATGGAAAGTTACTTTTACACATGTGTAATAGCACGGGTATGCTCATTGCCAATGGTGTATCTTTGTGGAGTGGAACCAATGGATTTACATATAGGAGACATAATGGGGATAGTGTGATTGACTATATGCTACTCTCTGAAGCCGTCATGTATTGCATAAAGAGTTTTATGTTTGGTCAATGGACCCCGGAATCCGACCATCGCACCTTATGTATTGACCTTTCCTGTGGAGAATCAACTAAGCATGATAATCTCAGCCAAAGGAAAGAGAAGTTATCACTATGTATGGATTTCAAACGGGCACCAATGTACATTGAAATGGTTGAGCAAAACTTATGGATGACAAAGCTTCAATGTGATGCACCATTGGAAACTAAATGGGAAGCTTTCAAGAAATCTATTTGTTCTTGTGCGGAAGAATGCTTTGCTATAAAGCATCTCCATGGTATCAACAAAGATACATCACGCAAAAGGTGGTTTGATAAAGAATGTCAAGATGCTCGAAAGTCCTTGATAAAGCTTGATGCAACTATGGACAAAGACAACTATCAAAGTCATTTGCATACATACAAGGCATTGATTCAAAAGAAGAGAAGAAGATGGGAAGTAAAGCAACAAGAATTTCAAGTCCAAGAAAAGGCACATGCATGTGGAAGATTTTGGAGAAACTTGAGAGGCAAGCGGGTTGAGAATTTTGCCAACTTGAGTCTAGTGGATATGTACACACATTGTAGGCAATTATATGAGCAAGCAAATACTAAAAAAATGCCATTTTATGGTTCACTCCCATGTATGCCGTCTTTTTTTACTATAGAGGATGTATGCGGTGGGCTTGAAAAGTTGGCCACTCGCAAAGCGGGAGATCTTCAAGGTATCAAGCCGGAGATGATCAAATGGACGGGAGATTTTACCCATGAGTGGATGTGTGATATGTTCAACCTTGCACTTCAACATGGTATGCCTTATGATTGGAGTACTAATTGGGTTAAGCCTTTGCATAAAGGAGGGGATGTAAAGAATGTAAGCAACTACCGGACTATAATGATTGGGTCTCTTATGGAAAAGTTGTTTGGGTGCATAATGGAGATGAAATTGAGTGATTGGGCTGAAGAGAATGACAAGCGTGCAAAGGGACAAGCGGGTTTTCGTCGATGCCATAGCACCATTGATCATCTTGTCACTCTTCGTGTTCTCATGGAGGAAAGTCGGTTGAAAGGCAAGCAATTGTATTGTTGTTTTGTGGACTTTAACACTAGGTTGGTAATGGGACACTTTTATGTCCTGGGACACTTTTATGTCTTCTTAAGTGACCATTTTCCCTGAATTATGTCAAGAGTTTCAAAAGGGAATTTGAGGTGCTATCTATCTACAAAAGTTGTCTCATGAGTTGAAAAAAACTCAACATTTTTTTGGAATATCAATTCCATCTTTAACCTTGTCCTTGCACAACATTTCACAACCTAAATTGTGTGAAAAAACGGGTCCTGTTTTTGGCTTTTTTCAACTTTTTGCAACTATACCACTCTAGAATTCATATATGTGAGGACTAAATTCTAGAGATCTATCTTTAGTAGTCCTCAACATGTCCTAATTCTTCTAGGGAGAAATAAATATTAAAGTCATAAGTTATGACCAAATTACAAAAATTGTCAAATCCTATTTTTTAGCCAATTTTAGCTCTTCTATGATTTTTTGGTGAATTTCATGATATCCAAATGCATTTTTGATTTTTATGTCGCATATTGTAACATAAAGCTAATATTCCTTGAGTTTTGGGGCACCTTATACCCTATTTTGCATAGTACACAACGATGGTTGATTTTTTCAATTATATAAGAAAACGAAACATTCTAGTATATCAAGTATAGCTTTTTCAATATTGTTAGTTTCTTGTGACAACTATATGAATTTTGTAGGTAGTAACCATATCTAGTCATAAGGATCAAATTTGGCTAGATATTGAACAGTTTCTATGGGATTCTACAACTCATAATGTTGAACCCAGTTTTTTCATGTTTGTTGTATTTAGCACTTCATCTTTGTCCCCAAGATTCCCCTTGGTAAGAGATGTATTATTCTTTTGACATGCTCCATGGCTCCTTATGAACATAAAGGACAATAGGGAACTAAGAAATCATGCATATATTATTTTTATTGAGCGTGGCTATATAAACTTTGATCATAGGTTTGCAGAATGGTAAAAATTCAACTTTTTTGTACCTATTTATTTTGGCAAAACAAAAAATAGTGAGTGAGAAGCAATCATATGTTCTGATCACCAACCCATTGAAGTTAACTAGGGAATTTATCTCAAGTCCTACAAAAATCCCTAATCCTATTTTTATGCAACAAAACGTAAGAAATGACTGTTTTGATGAAAATGCATTGGTCCATCAACTTTGGAGGCTTGGTGTGACCAAAAGATGAGAAATTTTACAAGTTTATTATTTTTTCCATGTGTAGTAGTCCTTGAACTATAAGCTCATGAAAGGATTTTACAAAATGCGTGGATCTACTATGGTTTTGGAGGTTTTTTTCAAAACCTTGAAAGGACACTTTTATGTCCTGTTAGGTTACCAACCTAGTGTTAAGAAAGCCTTTAATATGATTCCATGTAACAATTTTTAGAGAAGGATGGAAGAACTCCAAGTGCCAAGTGAGTTTATGCTTGCGGTTTCTCGAATCTATGAGAAGGTGATTTGTCAATTGCGCATGGGAAGAGAAATTTCAGAAATTTTTGTAAGCACTATTGGGGTTAAACAAGGATGTCCATTGTCACCAACTCTCTTTGGTATATGCATTGATAAATTGGAACAAATGGTACTTGACTTTATGCAAGAAGAAGGCATTGAAGAGGTCACTATTTGCAATGTGGTAATCATGCTTTTGTTGTATGCGGATGATGTAGTGCTTCTAGCACACACTTTAGAAGATGCACAAAAGCTTATGGTTGTCCATGAGAACTTTTGCTTGCATAGTGGGCTGATTGTAAATGAATCCAAAACAAAGGTTATGCTTGTGAAAACCAACCATAAGGAGAAGCCATGCATTGTGTACAACAACGAGACACTTGAAGTTGTTGAGAGCTTTAAGTACCTTGGCCTTGAGGTTCCGTCCAATCACAAGTGGCATGAATGTGCTATGCAAAGTTTGGAAGCGTGAAAGAGAGCATATTATGCATTTGAGAACATGTGTAATGCGCGAAACATCAAGTGTTGGGTTCTCAAGAAGTATCTTTTTGATGCATTGGTGACACCGGTTCTTCTTTATGGAGTTGAAGTGTGGGGCGGGAGCATCTCAAAGTCTACTTGGAAAGAGTTTGAGAATGTCCAAAAGCGTCTTCTTACAAACTTTCTCCAAGTTAAGACACAAACACCATATATGCTCCTACTTCTTGAGTCGGGATCTCTTCCAATTGAGGTTATGGGCATGGAAAGGGTTGTGGAGTACATGATAAAGATGCGTCAAAACCCCTCACATCGACTTCCTACAATTGCATGGGAAGCAAGCAAAAAAGTTCAAAAGACTCATAAAAGCAAGATCTTGAGCACGGGATGGATGCAAGACATAAAGAAGTGGTTTGGGAGATGGGATGCATTACACTTGCTACATGATGCTTCAATTGACTCTCAAGTGAATGAAGCTTTTCTACAATTCCAATGTATTACGGCTTGGGAGAAATCCGGTGGGTCACGCTTCATACATTACACCACCTATATTGCCCCCAACTACAAAACCATGTTCTTCGCTGAGAGAGGAAACCGTACTCACACTTACATGCTTGAGCCTATTCCCTTGTCAGCGATACGCACTATCGCAGCAATTCGGCTTAGCTCCCATTTCCTTCGATGCGAGATAGGGCGTTGGGGCAATGGAGAAGAGTCAAATCGATTGTGCACATTATGCTCACTATAGGTTCGAGAGTCTGAGTACCACACACTACTAGAGTGCTAGGCTTTTGATCACATCCGAACTTGCTTCTCTCACATTTTCAGCCATAACTTAGACCTACACACTTTCCTCTCCCAGCCAAAGTGTGGGCTCTCCATTGCGACTCTCATCACTACAATTTTGGAGCATCGAGAGTCACTCATCAGCCATACACATACTACATCACATGTAACTTTGGTCCCATAGGTCATATTTGACCTCCGAGGACGATAATAAAATCTCTCTCTCTCTCTCTCTCTCTCTCTCTCTCTCTCTCTCTCTCTCTCTCTCTCTCTCTCTCTCTCTCTCTCTCTCTCTCTCTCTCTCTCTAGAGACGTGTTATTGTTAACACCCGGCGGCGCGCCATGTGTGACTTTAAAATAGTATCTTTACGAACTGATGCCCCACGTTTGGTCATTAAATGCGGCCACGTTTGGGCATTTAGTGAGTGAAACCTAAAAAGTATGAGAGAGAAAGAGAGAGTGAAAGAGAGTGAGAGACAAAGCACTAGAGAGAGTGAGAGAGTGAGAGTGAGAGAGAGTGAGAGAGAGTGAGAGAGTGAGAGTCTGAAACATAGAGTGCGTCTACGACAGAGAGAAGGAGAAAGAGAGACAGACTCTCTGTGACAACGAAAACCAAGGTTTGGCCCTCTCTCTCTCTCTCTCTCTCTCACAGGAAATTTCCATATCTCTCTCTCTTACACACACACACACACACTCACACACAGAAACTCTCTCTCTCTCTCTCTCTCTCTCTCTCTCTCTCTCTCTCTCTCTCTCTCTCTCATGAAGAAAATGTGCCCAAGGAGGAGGCAAGTCTCTCAAGCAAATAGGGATGCGTGACCTATGAGACCGAGTTACAATTGAAAATATGCTTTTGGAATTGTAATGGATACCCATGGAATGCGGGGGTTGGCATTGATGAACTAACAAGCAAAGCCGATGTTGTACTTCTTGTTGAAACTTGGGAGCATGATACACAAAGGATTAACGGCTCGGAGGATTACAATGTACATTCATTGATGTGGTCAAAGAATCTCAGGCAACGAAGAGGACAAGGAGGGTTAGCATGTATGGTTAAGAAAGGATTGGAAGATTTTGTATCAATTGTGAAAGATGACAAGTACAAACGTTATGTACGGCTGAAAATTATGACACCAAAAAGAGCACCCATTTTTGTAGCCGGTTGCTACATTCCTCATCATGATTCTCCCTTTTATGCTTGCATGGATAGAGATCAACCATTTTCTGATTTGGAAGAGGACATTGCTTATTTCAAAGGTGAAGGTAATGTTATTGTATTCGGGGATATCAACAATTTGATATGCCATACATTTCAAGGGAGTTGGAGGAAGTTCACTTGTATGATCGTACTTCAATGGATGAGAAAGAGCCGGATCACTATGGAAAGTTACTTTTACACATGTGTAATAGCACGGGTATGCTCATTGCCAATGGTGTATCTTTGTGGAGTGGAACCAATGGATTTACATGTAGGAGACATAATGGGGATAGTGTGATTGACTATATGCTACTCTCTGAAGCCATCATGTATCGCATAAAGAGTTTTATGTTTGGTCAATGGACCCCAGAATCCAACCATCGCACCTTATGTATTGACCTTTCATGTGGAGAAGCAACTAAGCATGATAATCTCAGCCAAAGGAAAGAGAAGTTATCACTATGTATGGATTTCAAACGGGCACCAATGTACATTGAAATGGTTGAGCAAAAATTATGGATGACAAAGCTGCAATGTGATGCACCATTGGAAACTAAATGGGAAGCTTTCAAGAAAGCTATTTGTTCTTGTGCGGAAGAATGATTTGCCATAAAGCATCTCCATGGTATCAACAAAGATAGATCACGCAAAAGGTGGTCTGATAAAGAATGTCAAGATGCTCGAAAGTCCTTGATAAAGCTTGATGCAACTATGGACAAAGACAACTATCAAAGTCATTTGCATACATACAAGGCATTGATTCAAAAGAAGAGAAGAAGATGGGAAGTAAAGCAACAAGAATTTCAAGTCCAAGAAAAGGCACATGCATGTGGAAGATTTTGGAGAAACTTGAGAGGCAAGCGGGTTGAGAATTTTGCCAACTTGAGTCTAGTGGATATGTACACACATTGTAGGAAATTATATGAGCAAGCAAATACTAAAAAAATGCCATTTTATGGTTCACTCCCATGTATGCCGTCTTTTTTTACTATAGAGGATGTATGCGGTGGGCTTGAAAAGTTGGCCACTCGCAAAGCGGGAGATCTTCAAGGTATCAAGCCGGAGATGATCAAATGGACGGGAGATTTTACCCATGAGTGGATGTGTGATATGTTCAACCTTGCACTTCAACATGGTATGCCTTATGATTGGAGTACTAATTGGGTTAAGCCTTTGCATAAAGGAGGGGATGTAAAGAATGTAAGCAACTACCGGACTATAATGATTGGGTCTCTTATGGAAAAGTTGTTTGGGTGCATAATGCAGATGAAATTGAGTGATTGGGCTGAAGAGAATGACAAGCATGCAAAGGGACAAGCGGTTTTTTGTCGATGCCATAGCACCATTGATCATCTTGTCACTCTTCGTGTTCTCATGGAGGAAAGTCGGTTGAAAGGCAAGCAATTGTATTGTTGTTTTGTGGACTTTAAGAAAGCCTTTGATATGATTCCACGTAACAATTTGTGGAGAAGGATGGAAGAACTCCAAGTGCCAAGTGAGTTTATGCTTGCGGTTTCTCGAATCTATGAGAAGGTGATTTGTCAATTGCGCATGGGAAGAGAAATTTCAGAAATTTTTGTAAGCACTATTGGGGTTAAACAAGGATGTCCATTGTCACCAACTCTCTTTGGTATATGCATCGATCAATTGGAACAAATGGTACTTGACTTTATGCAAGAAGAAGGCATTGAAGAGGTCACTATTTGCAATGCGGTAATCATGGTTTTGTTGTATGCGGATGATGTAGTGCTTCTAGCACACACTTTAGAAGATGCACAAAAGCTTATGGTTGTCCTTGAGAACTTTTGCTTGCATAGTGGGCTGATTGTAAATGAATCCAAAACAAAGGTTATGCTTGTGAAAACCAACCATAAGGAGAAGCCATGCATTGTGTACAACAACGAGACACTTGAAGTTGTTGAGAGCTTTAAGTACCTTGGCCTTGAGGTTCCATCCAATCACAAGTGGCATGAATGTGCTATGCGTCGTTTGGAAGCGGGAAAGAGAGCATATTATGCATTTGAGAACATGTGTAATGCGCGAAACATCAAGTGTTGGGTTCTCAAGAAGTATCTTTTTGATGCATTGGTGACACCGTTTCTTCTTTATGGAGTTGAAGTGTGGGGCGGGAGCATCTCAAAGTCTACTTGGAAAGAGTTTGAGAATGTCCAAAAGCGTTTTCTTACAAACTTTCTCCAAGTTAAGACACAAACACCATATATGCTCCTACTTCTTGAGTCGGGATCTCTTCCAATTGAGGTTATGGGCATGGAAAGGGTTGTGGAGTACATGATAAAGATGCGTCAAAACCCCTCACATCGACTTCCTACAATTGCATGGGAAGCAAGCAAAAAAGTTCAAAAGACTCATAAAAGCAAGATCTTGAGCACGGGATGGATGCAAGACATAAAGAAGTGGTTTGGGAGATGGGATGCATTACACTTGCTACATGATGCTTCAATTGACTCTCAAGTGAATGAAGCTTTTCTACAACGCTAATGTATTACGGCTTGGGAGAAATCCGGTGGGTCACGCTCCCATTTCCTTCGATGCGAGATAGGGCGTTGGGGAAATGGAGAAGAGTCAAATCGATTGTGCACATTATGCTCACTGCAAGTTCGAGAGTCTGAGTACCACACACTACTAGAGTGCTCAGCTTTTGATCACATCCGAACTTGCTTCTCTCACATTTTCAGCCATAACTTAGACCTACACACTTTCCTCTCCCAGCCAAAGTGTGGGCTCTTCATTGCTGCTCTCATCACTACAATTTTGAAGCATCGAGAGTCACTCATCAACCATACACATACTACATCACATGTAACTTTGGTCCCATAGGTCATATTTGACCTCCGAGGACGCTAATAAAATCTATCTATCGCTCTATCTCTCTATCTCTCTCTCTCTCTCTCTCTCTCTCTCTCTCTCTCTCTCTCTCTCTCTCTCTCTCTCTCTCTCTCTCTCTCCCTCTCTCTCTCTCTCAAAAGGAAACAGAGAGAGAGAGAGAGAGGGTTTCCTTTTCAGAGAGAGAGAGAGAGACAGAGAGAGAGAGAGAGAGAGAGATAGAGACAGAGAGAGAGAGAGATAGTTCTATTATCGTCCTCGGAGGTCAAATATGACCTATGGGACCAAATGAACATGTCACGTGGTGTGAGTGGAGGTCATCAATGACTCTCGATGCTCAAAAATGGCTGAAATGAGCGTCGCAATAGAGAGTCCACACTGTGGTTGGGAGAGGAAGGTATGTAGGGAGAGCTCATGGCTGAATATATGGGGAAAAGAGGACCTAATGTGGTCAAAAACGGAGCACTCAAGTAGTGTGTGGTACTCACTCTCTCGCACTTGACGAGGGCATAAGGTGCAAAGTCGATGAGACTCCTCGGCAATGCCCCAACATCCTGTCTCGCAGCGTAGAGAATGGGAGCTAAGACAAATGGAGGCAATGGTGCGGATTGCACTCAATGATATGAGAGATAGAGAGAGAGAGAGAGAAAGAGAGAGAAGAGAGTGAGAGGAGAGAGAGAGAGAGAGAGAGAGAGAGAGAGAGAGAGAGAGAGAGAGAGAGAGAGAGAGACTCTTCTATTTGTATATAGTGGGATGGCTAGAGCAAACGCCATTGCAAGAAAGGGGGGCAAGGGACCAGGGTTAGCAGCGGAGGCAAGTAGCAGATCTGCAACCCCAAAGAAAGAGGGACCTGAAAAACCAAGTAAGATTTTGAAAGGTCCAAGGATGAAGAAAGAGAGAGAGAAAGAGAGAGAGAGAGAGAGAGAGAGAGAGAGAGAGAGAGAGAGAGAGAGAGAGGAGAAGAGAGACTCTTCTATTTGTTATAGTGGGATGGCGAGAGCAAACGCCATTGCAAGAAAGGGGGGCAAGGGACCAGGGTTAGCAGCGGAGGCAAGTAGCAGATCTGCAACCCCAAAGAAGAGACCTGAAAAACCAAGTAAGATTTTGAAAGGTCCAAGGATGAAGAAGTTACAGAGCTGCATGGGACTTTTCAGAGAAATCAGGAAGGCACGGAAATGTGTTGAGTTGTGCATACCAAAGCTGCACTTCCAGAGGATGGTGAGGTCCATTTGTGAGGAAGCGGCCTGGGGCACTAAAAGGTGGAAAGTGGTTGCATTGATGGCTCTACAGGAAGCAGCAGAGGACTTCCTGCTTGAATACTTCAGTGACATGACCATTGAAGCAGCCCATGCCCACAGGGTGACCATAATGGACAAAGACAACGAGACACTAAAAAGGGTAAGGTGGAAGTATGAAAAACTCCTGGTACCCAATGAATGCAGGGATAAGAAAATGAGGCAAATTTTTCTATACCCCCCTGAACTATTGCCACAAGTCACAATTGTAGATGTCACACATGACGTTAATACAAGGGCAAGGGCAGAGATGGTTGCTCGCCAAATAGAAGACATAAGGGAAGCGGAACTTAAGGAGAAAACGAAAGCAGCAGTGGAGTCCCATAGGCAAAGAGAATGCAATGTGACCCGCTCCATAGATGCCAGCAACAAAGATACTCTACTTTCAATGAAGGATGGTTTGCTTGCAGAGATACCATTTATAGATGGAGCCAAAAAGCTGGCTCTGGATACAGTGGACGTTAATATATTGCTGGATCCAGATGCTCAGATAACAGATACAATTATCTACATTTGTCTTAAGTAAGTTTTAATATTTTGCTAACTTTGAAAACTCAAATGATAGGTGTACTAAATCAGGTACACTCCTTGCAGTTTGATCAAAAGTCAACTTCCACAACACACCCACATGGAGGTGTTTCTTCTTGATCCACAAATGTCTGTGATTATTAGACAGAAGAACACTCCATCTCGCACATTCGAAAGTTGGTTTCTTCACTATGTTATGCTGGAAGTAACCATCATCATCTTTCCTTATGAGAACAACCATCACTGGAGTCTCATATGCCTTGATGTTGACCAGCCAGCAGTGTGGGTGTTCAATTCAATAAAAGGAACCCACTCTGAAATTAGGATGTAAGTGTTATGTATAAGAAAGTGTTTCTTATGGATATCCATCTAAATTTGAAAGCCTCAAGCTAGCATCCTGATATTCTTTTATGCAGTTGTGTAAAGAGATTATTGCTTGCTTATGGCAAGCTATGTGGAAGGTACGAACTATACAAGGCCCCAATCAAAGATGTGCCTGTACCAAATCAAATTGATGCAGCTTCTTGCGGCTGGAGATGTCTTTCCATGCAGAATATGTCCTGCAAAGCTACTTTGCATTACAACCTTTCATGACTAAGGTAACCATTTGGCAACGCATTCAATCAGTTTTGGTTTTCTTTATACAAGACTTCCCACTATGTGGTCTTTCAATTTTGCAGAGTGCTGTGGAGAACTACACGTATGATTATTTGCAAAGATATCGGGCAAATCTAATACAACACCTGCTCACTATGTCGAACCATAGAGTATTAGAAGTTGAAGATAGCTGCTTGGACGACCGCACAATCGATGTGACAATACGTGACGAGCCACCACCACAAGCCCCTGCATCAGACACAGAGGAACCACAATGGGCCGAGGGGGTCATACCAGCCAAAGATGAAAGAGCTGAGGATGCAGAAAGGCCAAACGAGGATATGCAAGGTGCTAGTGTACAAGCAAAGGGTCTTATGGAGGAGACAATGAAAGAGGCAAGTAGGCCAGTGGAGGAGCCAAAAAAGCCCATGGAGGAAACCGTGGATGAGGCAAGCCAGTCTCAAGAGGAGCCCCAAAAGCAAGCAAGCATGGATGAGGAAAGCAGGCCTATGGATGAAGCAATCCGGCCAATGGAGGAGCCCCAAAAGGATATGGATGAGGCAAGCCGGTCAACGGAGGGTGAGGAAAAGACCTTGGAGGAAACCATGGAAGACAAGCGAACTGATGAGGCACAAAGAGCCATAGGGTAGACCCTTGATGAAGATGAGAATTATGACTACAACGACGAAGCAAAAGCAGAGGATAGAAACAATGACAACAACACTATAGAGACCCAGTCTGGACCCTTGCTACCTGTAGATACGGTTGTGCCGGTAATGTCTATTCAAGTATGGAAAAATATGTTCAGCTTCTAACTACTTATATGTACTTGTCAACTTTTGCAGAGGTTGATTATCTTGGACATCAATGGATTGCTGCTGATGCGCCTGCCTCTGGGTATAACAGACACCTACGAGGATTTGCAAACATTTCGGATGGGTACTTGTCGAGTTGTGGTTCGTCCAGGAAAAAAAGAATTTATTCAGTTTTTTCTTCCGCGCTTCAGAGTTTCCATATGGTCTTCAATGCACCCGCAAAACTTGTTGCCACTAGTTAGAATAGTTTGCGTTGTATCTTGTGTTCATACGGGAGATTTTGCCTTTTTGTATGATTAGAGAAGATGTGTTACCATCGAGGGCCACTACCACCCTAAAAAACCCAACTTACATCTTTTGTACAAACCGTTCGGCCAAATCGATGTACCCTTTGATGCAAATAATACACTACTAATTGATGATACTCCTGAAAAGGGAGACCTAAATCCACCATGAACAACTATCTCACCACCCTCTTTTGAAGGGCATACCTTTGATTTTTACCTTGAAGACATTTTGATTCCATACTTACAGAAATTGTATCTCAGTCCATTGTTCACGGACGAGTTTGTACTTTCTAATGAATTAAGATGACTCTTCTATCATGTCTTTGTGTTGCCTTACATTGAGAGAGAGAGAGAGAGAGAGAGAGAGAGAGAGAGAGAGAGAGAGAGATGTGGCAATGGCTAAAGAAATGTATTTCAAGAACACTTATATTCACAGACCACAATTGACAAATGAGCTCAGAAAAAATTCATGTATTGAAAGTCACTCGTATACACTTGGGTTCACAAGAATCTCTCTTACATTGACACTATTTCAACCCGACCATCCAACTCTTTGCACAAAATATCTTTCTCCCTACGCCGCATCAGCTTACGACCAGCTAGGAAAAAGGAAGAATATGAAAGGTCCCTGTCCATTGACTCTTCAATTATGTCATGCCGCAATTGCAGAAGACTGCATAGCTCCCTTATTGTAACCACCAACATTAGGCTATGCTCTTTATCAAACACTTCCACATACACAACAGGCTTATCTTCAAACCTGCAAAAACCTGGTCCATAGAAATGTACTTACCTCTTAGCATTTGTGATCGCATATACCAAAAGGATACTAACAGTGATTGGCTTGAAATCATGTACTTGACAACTAGAGTGTCAAGCGTGACCTCACACCGTATGCCAATCTCTTCCTTTACGTACCATCCTCTGTCAAGAAGTTTGTCACAGGATGACTACTGAAATGACTTGCACATGAACATAGTTTTCATAACACGTATTTTGTAGTTATGAAACAACTCTACGAATAGTGCAACAAGACAAAAGTTTACAATTCTAACCAGTTTGGTGGGAATAGAGCTACAGAGAGACCTCTGTATATCCTTGTAGAGCTTACTTCGCATTGCCTCCACCATTGTTCCCTCAGGAATTGGCCAGTCCACAGTGTTCCAATCGGTTGGTAGAGGCACTTTCACCAACATGCCATTATTATTCCCTAGGCAGAGTTGGTAGAAGTGGTCATAGAAAAGTATTCCTTCATCAGCCAGGCTTTTGCTGGTTCTCCCGGAATATTGTAGAGAACCAATGTGGGCATGAACAACAAGGAAGAGGCCTATTATGCACTCCACAGGCTCCCATTGCTCATAAGAAGAGGGATAAACATCTGCAAAATATATAACAAGAGTTAAACTAAGAGTATCAATAAGTGAAAATGACAAATCTAATGTAGTTGAGATGTGAAGAATGGAGCCATTGCTCATAAGAAGAGGGATAAACGTTGCAAAATATATTAAAAAAGTTAAATTGAGAGTATCAATAAGTGAAATGACAAATCAAATGCAGTTGAGATGTGAAGAATACTTACAATTGCAATGTGGTTGATGTAATCTGACACATTTTCACCGTTTTCTATCACGTCTGCATGGGTAAATACATGTTGAACAAGAAATTCCTTAATAGATCTTTTTCCAATTTCAACTTTGAAATCCAACACTCTGGCCTTCCATGCTGAGCGGTAAACATTGATAGCAATAGACCTCTTGGCTCTTCTTGGTTGCATTAGGACCCATGAACCTTTGCTTATCTTTTGTCCAACCCATTGGTTCTCTGCACTTATTGAAGTTGATATTGTAATTAATGATATGCTACTACTTGGCCTTCTAGGCAAAGTGCATGTGTTTCTAGTTGGTGTGAGAGACCATAAACACCTAGAGCTTCTTGGGCGGGAAGACGTGGAAGCCATAGCTCTGAGAGAAAAGCTTTAGTGGAGGGAGATTCACTTTGAAAGTATCCTAATGGAGGGAAAGTGTTTTACAATTCCAATATCTTGTGTGGGCTTAATGGCCACCCTCCAATAGGCTAATATAATGACCATAAGAGAATATCAGCAGTGGGACCACACATGCACCTAACAGCTCGGTAAAAGCAAAGAAGTTACGATGCCACAACCTAGATTTGTGAAAGTTTTTAAATTATTTTCCTATTTCTTGAGTCTTTCTACGTATTTTCCTACTTAACGTAGCCCTGAAGCTCATTGGACGCGCTCTATTTTCTCTCTCTTTCATATGGCCCTCTAAATGACCTCCAAACTTTTCTAATGGTTGCCATTTGATGGGCTTTGATAGTCTTTTTGACAGGTATAAAATGAGCTTGTTTACTGCACCTGTCTACTATTGTCCATATTCCCATATTCCCATGGAAAGACTTAGGCAATCCAAAGGTAAAATCCATGGATATGCTCTCCCATGGTGAATTAGGGATTCGCAAAGGTTGAAGCAATCTAGTTTGCTTCCCTCTATCAAACTTCATCTTTTGGTATACCACACATTTAGAAACATACTCTTGTATGTTTGCTTTCATGGTAGGCCAATAGAAGTATGTTTCAATCCCTTTTAGGGTATATTGAATCCCTCTATGCCCCGCATAAGGAGGAGCATGAGATTCTTACATTACTTTCTCACATAGTGAGTTAGTAACGCATAGTCTATTGCCATAGAGAAGATAACCATCTTGTAAAGTAAATGGTTCCTCTTTAGGCTTCCCTAGTGCAAGGGCTGAAATCACATCTCTAAAATTGGGATCAATAGCGTACTCATCTATCATAGAAGATAGATCATTGTGAGTTGCTATGGAAACCGCATTCACTCTTGGCCGTCTTGAGAGTGCATCAGCTACTTGATTATGCTTGCCAGCAATGTGAGCAATATGAAAATGAAATTGCAAAAGGAAATTTTCCCACCTCCTGTGTTTGTCGGAGAGCTTGGTCTGTGTCATGAAGTACTTAAGGCTTTGGTGATCCGTTCACAGAATGAAAGGAGTCCCCAATGAATAGTGCTTCCATGAGTCTAAGGCATGTAGAACTACGAGGAGTTCCTTTTCATATATGCCTAGAGCTTACTCAATAGGGTCAATCCTTCAACTTTCATAGGCTATGGCGTGCCCTTCTTAGAGAAAAACAACTCCAAGGCAATCACCACAAGCGTCACATTGGACCTCAAATGGCTGTTTAGGCGGTTACACCGCTAGCGGAAGCTAAATAGCGAGAACTCAACCAACAACAGAATTTGTCAGACGAGGACGAAGCTTGACCCGCAGGCGCATGGAAACAACTAGGTGGGTGTCAAATCACCTACTCGACCTTCTAATGACAATCACTACTAAGGAAATCAAATCTAAGTTCTAAAATACGCAAGTGACTGAAATCCGTACTACGAACGAATGCTATACGAAACAGGATCTAGAATCATTGAATCGATCTCAAACTCAAGGGGAAGTCTATACACTAGGTAAGAACAACACCCTAAAGACTTGAACTGCAAAATCAACCTATAACCACTCCGTGCGGTAAACGCGTATGAAGACAGGCCAAAAAATACAGGTGATCGAAACTTGACCCCGATGGTACCAATGTGTAGCTCTACTCGTTGTGGTTCTATAGATATGCTGCACGCTCCATTCCGACACACGAGTTGGAAGAAAACTCACACCGAAGCTCGTAGGAACTTACCACACATAGAAGCCGATAGCGCGCACTCTTCGTATCTGTGCGTAGCTCTCGCCGTTGCTAACACAATGGCGGTGTCGCTTCTCCAATGGCGGCTCCGTAGCTCGCGTAGCAAGTAGATAAGACTCTCTCTCTCTCTCACTCTCTCTCAGACACAGTCACGGCGCTCAAAAACTCACTTTGATTAAAAACTGAATCCTCAGGTTACAAAAACTTTGGCTTATATACCTCAGCCTTGGAGGTGAGAACATCTCTAACTAATTACATCAGCGAGTGAAATTACTTCGGGATTACAAGCTGGAAACTCAATTGAGTCCCGTTACTTAATGAATGGCTCCAATCAAAATCAATGTCGGAAAGACATTTATTACAATCAATGGTTACAAAAATGATGAGTGTGAGCAAAAATGTGGGTGTGATCCTCTGCTAGCTCAACACTCCCCCCCTCCGCGTTCATGTCGTCCCTGACATGACTTTTATGCTTGGTCAATAAAGTCCTGTCGTCTTGAGCATCTGCAATTGTGATTCGTATCGTAGGTTGCCGATGGTCAAGGTTGGGCAGAATATTTTGCTTTCATGGGTGAAAAAGCCGGTGTAGAAAGCTTCTTCGAATGTTTGCATGTGGAAACTAGGCAAAAACATAATCCTCTGGTATAGGAGGTGCAACACTTTTGGAGAAGGCTGCAATGAAAGATCATACATCATATCAGTCACTGTGTCGGCCGTCGATAGTAGACTCGAGGTCGTGGCTTTATCTGGCGCGAACACTTCAATGCAAGCTAAGAGAGTCTTGCAAATTTTCTTGAGCATCTGACACGAAAGGTCAGGAGAGCCAGTAAAGAGCTTGATGGTTCCCGTTAGGGTTTTCACCATGTAGGCTTTACCTATTCTCTCTCTTGCCTTTGGTCCTGGCATCCTGGGATAATTAAGCCAATTTGGCTTCTTTTCTGCAATCCTGCCATGCTCTTTCCAGCTTCTGACTCTTGGCACCGGGCAGAAGGTTGCATTCTCCCGAATCTCCTTTGGTGCCTCCACCAAGTAGATGAGGTAGGCTGGGTATTTGTTCAACCAACCTTTCCTCCATCTAGGCTGCGAATCTACAATCTTCTTTGATTGTTCCTCTTTTGTGATGTCACCTTCGTAAAGAGCGACATACTGCTCCTCCTCTATTCTCTTTTTTGTTTTTATCACTTCAAACTTCATCAAAGGAAAGGCAGGCTGGGTTGCATCCACTCTTCATGGAGCACTTTTGTGTCTAATCCCTGAAGTCTAATGGAGATGAGGAGTCTCCTCTCCCATTCCATTTCCGCCTTGGCACTCTCCTCTGCTGACTTTTCTATTTGGTCATGGAGCCTTTGTTCTTCTTCTTCAGAGATTCCTGAAGTCGAGGCCACCTCGTGAACTGGGGCTGGATCTTCAATTGTGGTTGCCTCTCCAGTTTCTGGTAGCTCTATGGCGGCTCCACCTGATTCTTCTTGTGGTGTCTCTGTCTCTCTTCTTTGTTGCTCTTGTAGATCTTGGAGCTGTTTGTGGAGGGTCTCATTCTCTGTTCTTAGTGTTTGATTTTCTAAAGTGAGCCTCTCCTCTGCTGCCAATGATCCCTCCGCAATGTGCAACCTTTGCACTTGCTCTAATCTTAGCTCTCTTTGTAAGCTTCGGACCTGGTCTTCCAGAGCTGGTACACGAGCTCCCTCTTGTTCGGTTCCTGCTCTGCTAGCTCTAGGGGTAGTCCTGAGTCTAGTGATTGTTCTTTCTTGGAGCTCGACTCTTTCCCTTAGCTCAATGAGCTCATCTTTAGCCGCCTCCAAGTCGTCTTCCATCCGCTCCCTTGCTTCATGTGCACTTGTTACTTCTCTTGAAGCCTCGGCTAGCTGGAGTATCAAGCCGTCTCTCTCGTTTTCCACGTCATAGAGTGATGCTTTATGACTTTCAGATTCAGTCATAGCATTCTCTAATTTCCTCTGCAACTCGGCTTCCCTTTGTTTGGCTCTCTCAATCTCCACTTCCTTTGCCTTGGATCTTTCTTTGATCTTGCTGAGCAGTTCATGCACCATGTGCATGTGGACTTGAGTATGTTGGATTTGGGCTAAAATAGGCTTTGGATGAAGGATTTTCCCTCAATTGGGCTAATAGGGTGATCCACTTGACCAAATGGTTCCAAACTTCATATGTAGCATGTATTAGATATATATAATGGATGTATGATGACAAATGAGCAGTTTTGGCTCTGTAAGTGTAAATAGACATCATACGCGTATGATGTCTTTTGTGTCAAAATGGTGCTTTTTGGTTCCAGATAGCTTGTAGATGTGTTAATCAACAATCCTACAAAGTTTCAATGAGTTTGGAGTTATTTTGACAAAATTAGGACCAAAAATCAATTTTATGGCCTACCTTGCGTCTTTTTGGTTTTCCTTGGGTTTTCTAACTCCAATTCTCATGATACTTGGTTCATAGGATGTGATTAACATGTGGAATGAGGCTATGCACTCAAATGTTGAAATGGATGTGAAATTCATGCTGTGAGACATCATACGCGTATGATGTCTTTTCTTGAAATGTTGGTCTTTTTGTGCAAAGAATGCTTTGTGCTAGTGCCCTAAGCCCTGCTAACTAGTTTTCAACTTAAAAAGTCATCAGTTTAGCTAAAAAGCCCCCTTATAGGCATTTCAGTCTCCGAAGTCGTCTTTTTGCCTTGGAGTTGAATCTCTTCAACTTTTCTTTTCGAGAGTTGCATTTCCAGCTCATTGGATATGTTGTGAAGCCATCTATTTGGTTGAACTTGACTTTGGCTTCCCGTTCTCCATCTTTCTCCTTTTGGTTGCCCGAAAGCGTCTTTTTCACCATCGGTAAGTGAATCAGCTTTCTTTTGGGTTTTTCTTACAAACATAAGTCATCCATGTATATTTGAAGCTGCTTGTGAAGTTTCATTTCATTCGGTCGTCAATTTCAGCCGTTATGCCAAAATGACGCTTTGTGTGTCCGCAGCCGAATCGGTTGTTCCGACCTACTTTTGGTGATCCAAACCCGGAGATACTCCATGGTTCCATTGCCCTCGATGTTGTTAAGCTTCCTGAGAAGTTTTGTGTCGTTTCGACAACTTTTTCCTGTTTGCCTCTTGCAGGCTCTATTGACCTAGGGTTTTTCCAGTCGTTCTTTCTCGAGCTTTGAGTGTTAGAAACCCATCTTCTATACTAGGGTAACCCACCTATAAGTTCTTGCAAGGTTTGGTTAGGCGGTTGTGCCACTACCTAGCATTCTTCCCCATTCCCCGTCTGCTCTTATTTCTTGGTTTTGGTCAGTTTTCGCGACAAAAGTTAACGATAAGCATCAAAAGCTTATGGCAACGAGTCTACCTCTCATGTCTGGTGTCCTCTGAGCTCTCGTAGCAGTCGTAGAAGGCGGTAGAAGGTCGGATGCTCCTGTGTGCTCTTTGCTCTCTCCAAGAAGGTAATAGTGGAAATGAGCTTGAAAGTGATGTGAAAAATACTTAACTTCGGGCTTCCTGGATCACTTGTTACCAAATTTGACATGTGCTCCTATCTCGTCGTGAAATGCACTTTAGGATTTGAAATTTCTCAATTTGGACTCCGTTTGACCTGTTTCTGAGAAATCTGTCCACTTTGCCAAAATTCTATCATTTCTGGCTTTCCGCAACTTTTTCAGAATTGTACCCACTTTTTACCATGGGTTACCCTTGTCATTAGGACCATCACCGTCTATTCTTTTCTTTTTTCCGATCTCATTTCACCTGCTTTTTTATTTTTCTTTTACTTTTATCAAGAAAATCATAAAAAATAAAGGAAAATAGCAAATTGAAGCCAAAAAATTCCAAACATACACAATAAATAGTTGGTAACTCTTTGTATATGAATATACAATTATTTGTGATTTCTGGACTTGGATTACCACTTTTTTCCACTTTTTAGCTCCAAAAACACTCTTATTTAGTGATATTTACACGTCTAGAGACCCAAATTCATCATTTGATCTCTTCTTGTTGCAAAACAAGGTATATAATGGCATAAATATTATCAATATCCGCAATCAAACATAAAAATTGCAAAATCATGTAAGACACTGCCCTTGTAATATAATTTTTGTTTTTCTTTGTTTTTGGCGCTTGTAGCTGCTTTGTAACTCCTGTATACCTGTATACCTCCCCCCCTTCCTAGTCTCAGTCCTCTCGGACGACTATGAAGTGTCTGTGGGCGAAGCATTGTAGTTGTTTTGGTCATAAGTTCCCAGTGCAATTGTAGAGCGATGATACAACAGTCTTTCCAATTAAGGTGCTCTTTGTTTGATTGAAGGATTGGTGGTTGGGTTTTGGGTTGGTTTTGGCACTTCGGTAGTAGAATCAGTAGATGGATTCTTCTTTACTTTGTTGTTCTTTTTCACAATCCAAATCTGCTTCCGCTTCGCTTGTGCTTGCCACAAACTCTTTGCGACCCAAACCTGCTTTGTTTTTTGTGTTGATTTCCTCGCCTTGAAATACCTAGGAGTTTCCGTTGATTGTATTGAAGGGGGTTCCTGTTTACAAATCTTTGGGATCCAAATTTGCTTGCTATGGCTTTGTGCCGTCATGAATTTCTTTGGAATCCAAATTTGTTTCACTGTCCTTGATTGTCTGGAATCACTCTGTTGTCTGGTATTGAAGACTCTGTTTTCCACCTTTGTTTTCTCTGGCACCACCTTTTTTGGTCTCCATATCAACTTTGATTCCTTTTTTTTCCAAGGTTGAGCTGTTATATTATTGCTTGTCTTCCTTATCCACTGTTGAGAATTCCTCGTCGAAGAGTAATCCGGTTGTATAGAAACTTTTGGTTGCCATTGCTTCTTCTTTTTCTTTAGTTGTTGTTTACCTTTGTCTTTGGATTCGTCCTTTGGAGTTGGCTCTTCTCCTTTGGTGAACTTAACTAATTGACTTCCACCTTCGTATTTGATAAGCACTAATTTAGAACTCCAATCAATCATTGCATTGTATTGCTTTTGCCATGGTTGTCCTAGCAATAATGGTTGTTGTGTAGCTTGGTCTTCAACCACGTAAAACATGTGCGGATACACATACTGGTTAATCTGTATATGTAAAACTGTGCATCCGACAGTTTTGATTGAATTCTCAAAGTAACTCTTTAACTCTTGCTTGGCAGTTTGTAGTTTAGTGTCATTTGTCAATTGTCTATATAAACTGAGTGAAAGTAGGTTAGCTTGAGCTCCTGAATCCAATAGTGCTCTGGCTTTGATTTGGTTGGTTCCTACTTTGCATTCAATGATGGGTTCTTCTTTGTCATTATCCATTTCTGTTATACTGACTGCGTTTATTCGTATTGCTCCTTCACTGCGTTGTTTCTGACGTAGTAGTCTTCTTTTCTCCATTCTTACCTTTGCCTCGGCTTGCGCTTCCTCCAAAATCATTTTCTTTTTCTGGACACGCAGCTTTTCTTGATGTATTTTGAGAAGCATGTCTTGGGTTAGCGGCAAAAGATACTTTTTCACTCTGCATCCGCTAATCCAATTGGGCATTTCTTCTCCGTCTAATGTAGCAAGCTTGACGGCTCCACTTGGTGATAGATCTTTAATCACCAGAGGTCCCATCCCTCGCTTTTTAAGCTTCTTAGCATGCTGTTTCAGAGTGTAAACTAGGACATAGTCCCCAACCTTAAACTCTTTAGTCCGCACATGCTTATCAAAAAATTCTTTTTGTCGCCTTTTTTTAGCGTAGATAGAAGCTACTTCTTTTAGGCGAAGCTCATCTAGCTTTTCCAGGTCATCTATTCTATCAGAAAGCTCGTGCCCTGTCCACTCTAGATCCTTAGCCACCCTTAAGGTTGAAATCAAGAATTCTATTGGTAAGATAGCATTTAGCCCAAAAACCATGTTATATGGGGTCGTTCCTATTGATGTTTTATATGCTACCCTATATGCCCATAATGTTGAATGCAACTTCTGGTCCCAGTCAGTTCTCGACTCAGATACAATCTTCGTAAGGACCGTGCATATGGTTTTGTTTGTTGCTTCAGCTTGTCCGTTTGCTTGTGGATGATACGGGGCTGATTTCCTATGGATTACCATGAATTCATCTAGAAGGATCTCTATCACTTCATTTATAAAATGTGTGCCTCGATCACTCACAATTTCTATTGGCAATCCATATCGTACAAAGACGTATTCATATAGAAATTGTGCCGTGGTCCTGGCATCTGCTTTTTGAGTTGCCTTTGCTTCGACCCACTTTGTTAGATAGTCTGTAGCCACAACGATGTATTGTGCATGAGTCTTATATGCAGGAGGTGAAATGGGTCCGACATAATCAATCCCCCATTTTGCAAAAGCTCTTGCCCCCATCATTGGTCTAAGCGGCATATCATCTCTTTTAAGTGGTACTTTGGTCCGCTGACAGTCATCGCACCGTTTAACGTATTCCTCAGCGTCCATATGTAATGTTGGCCACCATATTCCTGCGGCTAAGACAAGTTTTGTTGTCTTATCACCTGAGAAATGGCCTCCACCTACTCCTCCATGAGCTTGCTCTAGGATTATCACATACTCAGACTCTGATGCGCAAATCCTAAGCTGGTTGTCTTTACCTCTCTTATAGAGTTGATCTCCTATTAAAGCGTAATCTCTAGCTTCTGTCTCTACAGATTTCTGACGAGCTTTTGACGTTCCTTCTGGGAAAGTTCTATTTGTGAGATATTCAACAATATACTGACTCCATTCCGGAGCGATCATTATCTGATATAATGTCGAATACTCTGCTGGCGGTTTTGATGAACATACAATACATACAGTGACATATTCATGTACGCTTTCTTTCATTCCTGGCCAATAGACTCCCAATTGTAACAAATTCCTATATGTGTTCCTTCTTGAACAATGAAATGCACATTCCTGAACATGTGCTTCGCGCAGATATATATTATATTCCTCAGGATTGATGCATAGTCGTAAAACATGATCATTTCCCAATTGATACAACCTTCCTGCAACCAATTGAAGATTCTTGGATTGCTGAATAGCAATATGTTTCTGGTTGTATTCTCTTCTATCGAACTCTCCTCCATAGGTTAATAGGTTAACGACATTTTGAGACCACTTCGGTATCATTTCTATGTTGAACAAGTACGCGTCTGGCATGTCGTCATCTACTCCTATAGGGTCTTCTCCATTCGTCAATCGCGAAAGATGATCAGCTCTAAGATGTGTTTTTCCTTTCTTTACTACTACCGTGAAGTCGAATTCCAGTAAGATAATGAACCATCTCACTATTCTCCGGTATTGCATGGTTTATTCACTAGGTAGAGCAAGGCTTGGTGATCCGTAAAAAACACAAACTTGTTGGCTAGAAGATAATGCCGAAATTTCTTCACAGCATATATCATTCCTAATCCTTCTCGCTCTGTTGTGGTGTAATTCTTCTCTGCATTGTTGAGCTGTCGACTGGCGTAACAGATAGGAAAATCCATGTTTCCTTCTTCTGGCTGAGCCAGAATGCATCCTATTGCATATGCCGAAGCATCTATATGCACATGGAATATCTTCTCCCAATCTGGTGATTTCAAGACTGGAGCAGTAATGAGTGCCTCTTTCAATTTCTTGAACGATTCCTCACACTCCTCTGTCCATTCAAAGTTCACTATTAGCCTGTAAAGTGGTTGGCCTATTATAGCGTACATGTAAATGAATCGTCTATAATATCCGCAATGTCCCATAAAGCTCTGTACTTGTTTCGCATTGGTTGGTCTAGGCATATCCACTATAACTTTTATCTTCTCTAAATCCGTGGATATTCCGTTTTGTGAGACAATATGTCCCAGAATTCTGCCCTGTCGGACCATAAACACACATTTCTCAGGATTGAGACAAATGCGATATGTCCTACATTTCTCAAATACTTTTCTTAGGTGTTCTAGATGCTCATCTCTCAGAAGAGAATGTACACATAAGTCATCCATGTATATTTCTAGAAACAACCTTAAGTATTCTTTGAAAGCATGCGTCATCAGCCTCTGGAAGGTTGCGGGAGCATTGGTTAGACCAAAAGGCATAACCCTATAAGCATAGATTCCCCACTCAGTTGCAAAAGCTGTTTTATGTTGATCTTCCAGTGCTATGGCTAGCTGGTTATATCCTGAAAAACCATCAAGAAAGGAGTAGGCTGTTTTCCCTGATACATGCTCTAGAACATGATCAGTTATCGGCAGGGGATAATTGTCCCTCATTGTTGCAGCATTCACTTTCTTTAAGTTGACACACACTCGGAGTTTTCCGTTCTTCTTGGGTACTACCACAATTGGAGATACCTAATCGGTGTGTTCAATCTCGTATATGAATTCAGCTTCCATTAGCTTATCTATCTCTTCCTCGATTCGCTTAGCAAACGTATCATTATATGTGTATGGTCTCTGTCTGCTAGGCTTTGCGTCTTGTTTCAGTGAGATTGTGTGTTGGCATATCGATGGGTCAACTCCCTTTAAGTCCTTATAAGACCATGCAAACACATCCCTATACTCTCTGAGAAGACTCAAAAGTCTCTCTTCCTCACCTGGAGACAAATCTGTGGCTATGTACACCGGTCTAGGTGGCTCACCTGGAGCTGCTAAATCAACTTTTTTTGCATCCTCCGGTCCGTCATAAGATTCGTTCTCCTTCCTCTCTCGAATAGGTGGGGTTAATACCACCTTCCTATCCTCTATTGTGAATTTCCTATAGTGAGAGGGAACATCCATGTTTTCCTTGATTTTGGCATTTTCGTCCTCTCCACTCTCAATTTCTGTCGTCCAAACTTCTTTCAGAGTTTTCTTGAGCTCTCTATACTTGTTTCTACGTTTTAGCTTGGACTCCGTGTGTTCTCTGTTGCGCTTGTTCTTTTCTGATTTTTCAATTTCAGTTTTCGTTCCATTCCTTTGAACTCGATTTCTTGAGCCTCTTTTATTTTTTCGTAAGCTCTTTTGATCATTGCCTCTCATTCTTCCAGAAACCTTGTCCTTAACACAATCTTCCGCCTTTACTAGCATTAGGAATTGATTTTTTCCTCTTATTCTAGGCATCGGATTGGTTCTAACCCCCTTTGTTTTTTTCTTTGCTCTATAGCGTTTCTGGCGTTGTTTAGTTTGGTTTGGAAAATCATAAAATCGGACATCCATTATAGTTTCTTCGTTTCCGCTTGAATTGTCCGTTGACTCGTTGTCTGCTTCATTTCCCCACTCTGGATGATCGGGAATGTCGTGAAACACCTCTTCTTCATCTTCCTTTTCCATTGTATCGTTCTTTTCAGTTTCTTTTTCGAGTACAGTTCTCAACATGAAGTACGGAACCACGTCGTACCCGTCCTTGTCACAAAATTTCTTTGTGGGACCATCCAGAATTGCACAAACATCTAGGGTTGCTAGAATGTGTGTCCATTCTAATGGTTCAAGCGTGTCCTCTGGAAAGGGTTCTCCTATATAAGTTTTGTCTTCGATAGCCGTTTCTAAAACACATTCTTCTCGTTTCAAACTTCCACATTTCGAAGCTCCACACATCCATAACTCCTTGGGTTTACCTAACCAAGCTGGAAATTCGGATCCCGCCAAAGTAGCTGAATCAAACTCCTCCACCGGTGTTCGGTTCACATCTTTGTAGCTATGGTCTTTCAGGTTCACACGTGTAGTGGTTTCCATATTTCTCAGGTATATGTGATCGTAGCCCCAGTCCTGGACCATTTTCAACTGTCTCATGAATGGTCTTCCCATTATGATATCATAGTTATTCTCCTTGCCAAAATCGAAAATAGCAAAAGTATGTTCGTATTCAATGCCGCAAGAAGTCACTACAACTTTCTCTAATAACCCCACAGGTTTCTCCATGTGTCCATCTGCTAATTGGAGTTTTAACCTAGTCTTCCTTATTGCTGGTTTCCCCCATTTTTTCCAGATTTCTTTTGTAGCAATGGCTACTCCAGCTCTGCTGTCTAGTATTGCCATCGTCTTCACTCCTTGGAATTCAACTGGTAAGGTTGTATTCCCCTCTTCACCTTCGCAATACTCTCCGACCTTGTTTAAGGGTATAGGCTTAGCGTTCTTTTGTGGTTTACTCAGCTCTTGTATACCCTCTTTCAGTCTCGATGTTGGGTCTTTTATCCCGAATTTGTCCAAGCATTTTCCTACAGTGGTCCACATATGTGGTCTTAGCCTCAAAAGCTCAGCTAGAGTGATAGTGCATGTTGCTGGTGTTGACAAGATCTCTATCAATCCTTGCGAGTCCATGACTTTTTCTGATGAGATTCTTCGTGAGGGAAGTTCTCTAATCTCGGATTTTGCTTCATACTCTCCTAAGTATGAAGGTAAGGTATTCAGTGAATGAGGTTTGCTCTCCATTGTTCTAACAGAGCCCCCATCTCCCCAGTAAGATTGCAGATCCAAGTCCACTTGAGATCCTGCCTCAAATTCTACTATGGGAGGATTCCTGATGTCCTTTTCCCAATTTGTCTGATTAGCTTGGCAACTTAGCTCGTTTGCAAAGTTTGCCTCTCTCACTTGTTTCCAAAATTCATTGTAATCCTCATCTCTTCCGTAAGACCTCTGTACGACTGGATGAAAACTCTCTATCTCCTGATCGGTTGTGTTCAACACTATGCGGTCATCCTTGTGTGTATTTTCAGGCTTTTGTGCACTGGGAGTCTTTTCAGCTACCCGTGAAATGATAGTCTCTTGCTGAATTGGGTTTTCCGTTCCACAATTCATTGTTTCTTTTGGTGGTTCTAATAAGGCTTGTGCAGTCTCGATCATTCTCTGGCACATTTCAAGTCTCTGCTTTTCCAATTCCGCGTTTGGGTATGTCATCCACCTCTGTTCTTGTGTTTGGTTGTTCTTTAACCTAGCTTCGTAAGCTCTCATCAGTGCGTCCAATGGTTCGTGTACTTTGTCGACTAGCATTGATCCCCCTGAGCTTAAGCTCGTTGTTTCTTTGATACTCTTTTGTTTCGGTCTTTCCGGGCTCATCTCTCGTTTCCCGTTTTGACTCTCAAGTTTTTCTAATCTATCTTTAGTTCGCTTTAGTTCCTCAGCTAGAATAGCATCTTCACGTTCTTTTCTCAACTTCATGCGTGCTTTTCTAGCTTTCCATGTGTTTCTCTGACTCCGCGGTCCTTGACTAACCACTTCAGTCGCTAACTTTCCATTCTCAGGTTCTCTAGTGGTTTTCTTAGCTTGAGCTCTAGTAATAACTTGCGTTGGTATCAGAGTTTCATTTTCAGACCCACTGCTGGTAGGAATAGTTTCTAGCATATTCAATGTCGTCTTTTGCACTTTGTTTGGATTCTTTGAACAATCCTCAATGAAGTGAGTAACCCCACACTCAGTGCAATAAGCGTTAATTCTAATGATTTCCGTATGTGGACAAACATTCATCAGATGGTCACCTCCACACTTGTAATAGGGTCCTAGTGTTGGTCTTGGTCCCACTTGATTCGTCCTTTGTGGATAGGATGGTCTTTGTCATGTTAACCCTCCATGAGCTATGAACATCAATGTTCTTGCGTCCAAATTGTACCTCTCTTCATCAGAAGCACTTGTAACTGTTGGTATTCCAACATTCCCAATCATGCCCCATGGTTCTGGTTGTTTGGGTTCTTCTGGTGGGTAATACACAATTGGAGACATGTGTGCACCAGATTCTTCATAATAGACTTGAATAGGCACTAAGGCTTGTTCTTCCTGATTCTCTAAGGTTGGTGCATATCTAATGCCCACTGGTCTTGCTCCTGGTAAAGGTGGTTGTTGTCCCAATACTGGTTGTGGCCTTTTTATCCCCATAGGTCCTGGTACATTTTCCGTTGGGTATCGAGGTACTGGATGTACTTGAGGTGGTGCTAATTGAGCAGGAGGTGCATACTGGCGCTCCCTTACATACCCTTTGTTGTAATAGCACTCCTCTGTTGGATGGTTTGTCCATTTTTGTTCAATAGCACACCATTTCAGTGGTTTTGGCAATCGTTTTTGGTATGGTGCCATTCTTTTTAGAGCCTCTTCTATCATTTGCTCTACATTTGGCATGGTTGTTGTTTGAACATTCTTTTTAGTGGTAGTCTCGCTCACTACGGAGGAAGAGCTACTGGATACAAAATCTGTATCCGCTGACACCTCTCCATAAACCGTACAGTTATCCACTAAGTACAATGCTTCTCTCGTCACTTGCTCGAAACTTGTACAAGCTTTCAAGTGCAAGTCCTTCTTGAGAGTGTCGTTTCTCAATCCCTCAATAAAGAGAACAGATAGTCTGTCATCTTGTGGTCGTTCACGTACTGGACATCTCTCAATGTATTGTTTGAAGCGAAGTGAAGCTTCCTTCACTTTTTCGTGTTCTCTCTATTTAAAAGAATATATTTGTGAGACCGTATTGTGCTTAATCCCTCGTTTTGAGAATTCCTCAGCAAACTCTCTTAGCAAATGGTCAATGTCATGGAATCCCCCTATGTTCAGTGGTTGAAACCATGTCAATGCCGTACCTTCTAGAGTAAGACCAAATCCCTCGTATTGTGTATGGAAATCTGTTATCTGCTCAGCTCTTAAGACTTGCTTAAAGAGTGACACATGTGCATACGGATCTCCTGAACCACCATACTTCTTTGGCATACACTTGGCTACTTGAGATGGTCTCATACGTCTATGGTCTGCTACCAATCTCATTGCTCCTGTGTCCCGGCTAAAGCTTTCTCTAGCATCATGGACTTCATGGGTTACCCTTGTCGGTTCCCCTGCCTTGAATCTACTACTAGGAGGTAAATGTGATGGTTCCGCTTCGAACCTTGGACCTGGAGTGGTATATGTGTGGATAGGAACTGCACTACCTCGATTCGTATCCATTGACTCTCTGGAATGTAATGATCCCATTGGTCCAAGCTTCGAGTACGGAGGTTGGCTGAAAGAGTCAGCAACCTGAGTTCTTTGTCCTCCTGTTGTCATTGGGTTTTGCACTCCATTTGTTGGTGCTGGTCTTTGTGAGCTAGAAGTAACATAATACTGATGTAGTGGTCCCCCAAAGTATGTATATCCTTCTAATTCTTTCTTGCCCATTGTTGAGTATATATTGCCTCCCATACTTGTCGTAAGCAGCAATTTTCACTTCCGATCCCTCTGTGTAGGTAAAGACATAAAGTCTTTTTTGATCTGTCAACTCTCCGGTGTAGGGTTCTTCACATCTATAATAGAGATCTTGCTCCCCATTATTATATTTGTATAGCCCCACATAGATGTTATCAGTGTTGATCCTTGTAGTTTCATTCTCTCTTCTTAACCTCGCATCAGGGAATTTCATTATTGGTGCCTTCTCCTCAAGTTCTTCATCTACTTTGGCTTTGGTGCCCATCAATCCCCACTTTTCCACAATGTTAGGGTTTAGGACTACCAAGTACATGGTACCCTCGTCATCTAGATATCTATCTCCGCTATAGCTCACAGGCACTAAGTCCTTGAACTCACTAGGTCTCTCCTCTATCTTTACACAATAGCGGTCCATTCCATCTTTGTAGATCTTGGCACCTTGCTCATTGTCGTACTGATATTTTATGAACAATAGCTTCATTGTGGAGGAAGGGTTTGATGATCCTACTGCCATATTTTCTCTTTTGTTCAGGTTCAAGTGTTCCAAGTGTTCGGTGAAAATCTCGTAAGATCTCTCCAAAGAAGTATCAGAGACACTTCCTTCAAAGATCGGCTCTAATGGTTGCACCCAACTTTGGTTTACACTTCCCTCGGTTGATATGACACTTGCTTGTTCCCCTTGTTTTGGTTGGTTATTCTGGAGATTCCTGCCCGATCTCAAATTCATCAGTTCCCCTAAAGGACTTTAACTTTTCCGTCTCGGCAATTTGTTTTTCCCAAGTTTTTGTGGTCAGAATTGATCCAAACTGATTGATACTTGATCAATTGTTTAATCTTGTCAGTTGGACAACTTCTGTTTCATCAAGTGAGAATTTTGTTGCAGTTATGCTGAAAAAGACATTATACACGTATGATGTCTTTTTTCACAGATTTGGACTATTTTGGTTATGCTCACTCTCAGTAGCCCCCTTATGCTCTGTCCACTCACAAAATTCAGTTTGAACTCTGTTTGAGCAAGTTATGGCTAATTTAGGCTTTTCTTGGCAATTTTCCGCTTTTGACTTGTTTTGGGTCAATTGTGATCCAAATGGGATGAAACTTTAAATATAACCTCTAGACAGCTATTACAATGGATCTGTGTTGGCAAAGTATCAAAATATGTCCAAAATTAGGTCAAAGACATCATACGCGTATGATGTCTTTTTCATCAATTTGGGTCAAAACTTGATATTTATGCTTCCTACAGTGCTTGTAACAATCTTGTCAGGTCAGATATAAAAAATAAGCAGTGGATGTGCCAAAAGACATTTTACGCGTATAATGTCTTTTGTCCCAGATTTTGACTATTCTTGGTTTTAAGCCTTCTCCAATGTTTATAATTGAGTTTCAAGTGTTTTTGTCAGGTTTGAATGTAAAAACAAGATCTGAATCCAAATTTTCCTATTCTTTGCGTTTCTTGGACTCCGACTTGTCTTTTTGGGTTTCTTTGAGTGTTAATGCTCTTGTTTTAAGTTGAAATTAGGATATAACCCCCTTTTTGAACACTCTGGTAAAGTCAAAATTTTTGTTTTGGTCTCTCTTTGGTCATTTAGACATCATACGCGTATGATGTCTAAAGTTGCAGATTTCCAGTTTTTTGGCACGGAATCCTTCCTAAAGCTTTCTCTAGTGCTCAGCAGCTCACAGATACACAAAAAATTTCTCTGACTTTTGTTTATTGCAAGTTTCACTACTAACTCGACGGTTTAGTGATCTAACATGCAATCAACCATATCAAGCAAATACTCCAATGATTACTAGCTCTAGATCAGGATCAAATGAAGTCCTACCTAAGCTATTCCTAGTCATAAAATGGGTTTGGTAGTTGTGATTTTAAAGAGATCCACTGCCACTCACGGACTAGCAAATTCTTCTTCTATCAACAACTACTCACACCAACAAAACAACAAACAAATCTAAGCTAAACTAAAAATACTGTCAACACGGAAGACCCAGGAATACCCCACTTCCTAGTATCTCTCGAGATCTTCGGAGTCCACCACTCCTAGATCTTTTCTAACTAAAGTATACAAACTATTTTATACGACTCACCTCGTAGGATTAGTCTAAGGTCACCTACTTAGGGCTCTCGTCCCCGGCAGCGGCGCCAAATGTTTAGGCGGTTACGCCGCTAGCGGAAGCTAAATAGCGAGAACTCAACCAACAACAGAATTTGTCAGACGAGGACAAAGCTTGACCCGCAGGCGCATGGAAACAACTAGGTGGGTGTCAAATCACCTACTCGACCTTCTAATGACAATCACTACTAAGGAAATCAAATATAAGTTCTAAAATACGCAAGTGACTGAAATCCATACTACGAACGAATGCTATACGAAACAGGATCTAGAATCATTGAATCGATCTCAAACTCAAGGGGAAGTCTATACACTAGGTAAGAACAACACCCTAAAGACTTGAACTGCAAAATCAACCTATAACCACTCCGTGCGGTAAACGCGTATGAAGACAGGCCAAAAAATACAGGTGATCGAAACTTGACCCCGATGGTACCAATGTGTAGCTCTACTCGTTGTGGTTCTATAGATATGCTGCACGCTCCATTCCGACACACGAGTTGGAAGAAAACTCACACCGAAGCTCGTAGGAACTTACCACACATAGAAGTCGATAGCGCGCACTCTTCGTATCTGTGCGTAGCTCTCGCCGTTGCTAACACAATGGTGGTGTCGCTTCTCCAATGGCGGCTCCGTAGCTCGCGTAGCAAGTAGATAAGACTCTCTCTCTCTCTCTCTCACTCTCTCTCAGACACAGTCACGGCGCTCAAAAACTCACTTTGATTAAAAACTGAATCCTCAGGTTACAAAAACTTTGGCTTATATACCTCAGCCTTGGAGGTGAGAACATCTCTAACTAATTACATAAGCGAGTGAAATTACTTCGGGATTACAAGCTGGAAACTCAATTGAGTCCCGTTACTTAATGAATGGCTCCAATCAAAATCAATGTCGGAAAGACATTTATTACAATCAATGGTTACAAAAATGATGAGTGTGAGCAAAAATGTGGGTGTGATCCTCTACTGGCTCTGTTGGCTCAACAATGGCTTTGAGAGATCCGGCAGTGTAAGCATAGGTTGAGAGATAAGCTTTTCTTTAAGATTTTTGAAAGCATTGTTCTCCTTGGCAGACCATGTATACCTAGCGTTTTTCTTTGTTAGGTCATGTAATGGTCCTACAATTTGTGAGAACTTTTCTATGAAGCGTTTATAGTATGCACACATACCTATAAAGCTTCTTAGTTCATGAAGATTCCTTGGTTTAGGCCATCTTTTTATTACCTATAACTTTGATGGATCCATTTGGATGCCATCTTGAGAGATAATGTGACCTAAATACTGAATCTCTTGCAACAAAAAATCACTTTTCTTTTGATTAACATAAAGTTTATTCTCTCTGAAGACTTAAAATATTACCTAGAGGTGTTGCTTGTGTTCGTCTAATGAATTAGAGTAGATGATAATATCATCAAAGAACACTCCAGTAAAGGTTCGATGAGGCGTGAATAGCTTCTCCATCAAGTGGTTGAATGTGGCTGGTGCATTGGTCAAGCCAAAAGGCATGAAAATGTATTTGTAAAGACCAAACGGAGTGCAAAATGCGGTCTTTACAATGTCTTGATCAACTATCCTTATTTGTAGCCACTTTTTATGTCAATTCTACTGAAGTAGGTGGACCCTTGTAGCTTATCAAATAGGTCTTCTACCCATGGAACGAGAAACCTATTTTTGATAGTGATCCTATTTAGTGCTTTATATTCGACACACATACAATATGTACCGTCTTTCTTTTGCACACATAACACGGGTGAGAAAAAATGGAGATGAGCTAGGCCTAACCATGCCCTTCTCAACTAACTCATGCACTTGCTGCATAATCTCCTCTTGTTGAGCTTGAGAAACTCTATAACGAGGTTTATTAGGCAGTGAACATCTTGGAAGAAGTTCAATTGCATGGTCATCATTGCCTCGTTTAGGAGGTAATTCACAAGGGATGTCATCAATAAAGACATCTTGAAACCCCTTGAGAAAATTGGATAACTCTAATTCCTTGTGATCATTTATATTTTTTTCTGCTAAAGCATTAGGTTCATTTTTAGAATCTTTAACAAAAATCATGTACACAGAAATAGAGCTCTTTATTGACTTATTGAAATCTTGTGTATGTACAATGGTATGGTGTTACCCATTTCCTTAGCATCTATGTACATATATTTTTCCTTGAACCTAAAGTAGATTCTCCTTTCAGGGAATTTAACATTGGCATCCATGCGATCAAACCATGGTGCCCCTAGGATTACATCCTCGTGCTTGAGAGGAGAGATAAAGAAGTCCTCTTTGTCCACATAGCTTTGGACATGGAGCCTCAATTTCCCGATTAAGGGAGTGACTTAAGCTTCTTTCCCCTTGAAGATCTGTGAATAAGACATCTCCCATCTCATAGTCTTGGATGCCTAGGTTGGTGGCCAACTCTGTGGATATGAAATTGTGAGTAGAACTAGGGTCAAAGAGAACAAAATCATCATTTGCTC
This sequence comes from Adiantum capillus-veneris, assembly GCF_014529385.1. Classification (NCBI taxonomy): domain Eukaryota; kingdom Viridiplantae; phylum Streptophyta; class Polypodiopsida; order Polypodiales; family Pteridaceae; genus Adiantum; species Adiantum capillus-veneris. The sequence continues at coordinate 90,358,184 of NC_140946.1, forward strand.
TTACCTTTCCCAAGCATGGCATAGAGGAGATCCTTTGTGGTGAGCTTTCTCTTCTTGGATTTCAACCAAGGTAGCTCTAGGAGGCTCGTGGCAAGTGTTCTTTTGGGGACAAGTGCAGTACACATGCCCTTGCTCGTCGCACTTGAAACTACAGTTATCCTTGCGATAACTCTCAAGCTCTTCAGGAGAGAGTTTGTTTTTGCCTTTGTAAACTCCCTTCTCCTTAGCTTTGTTGTTATTGGAATTTTCCCTTATGAGACTTTTGGACAGTGTCCTTCCCCTTAGGCTCATTAGAATCCTTGTTTTCTATGGGCTTAGAATTCCTCTTAGCCCCTGTTTGGAAAATGATTCCAGAAGCCACCGTAGTATGGTGTATAACCGCAGATATGGTGCGTGGCCTTTGGGAGTTGACATACTCCACCATTTCTTCAGTTAAGCCCACACAAAATGTTGCTTTTGCTCTCCAAAATCCATCTTTTTCAAGACAGTGGCTTTGAGATGTAAGTTCCAAAACTTGTCTACATATTTGTCAATGGATTCGTAGGGAGAGAGCTTCAAGCTTCGCCATTCGGTGAGTACTTTGTCTTTGGCATCAGTGGCCAAAAACTACTTCATAACAAAATCTCTTAAAGCTTTCCATGTTCGTGGAGCTTCACCGTTGGCCTGTAGACTAGACCACCATTGCCTGGTAGACTTTTGAAAGTGCATGGCTACATGGTGTAGCTTAGAGGACTCCGTGAAGCCCTCATCTCTAAACGCCGCATTGAATTCTTGGATAAAGGCCAAGACTTTGTCCGTAGCACCAAAGGTGCCATTGTAGGTAAGGAAAGAGATGCTCTTTCCTCCCTCTTTGAACTTCTTGAGCTTGGACGACCTCTTCCACACGGCATAGGATTTCCTACGGCCTCTTCTTTTTTATGGTTCAAAAGTTGCACCATCACTTTCTTCAGAATACAAATATTTTGAGGAAGATGGAGAAGAGGTTGACCTATTTCTCGCCTTTTTCTTGCCTTGGTTCTCTTTGTCCACACCATCACTTTCTTCATAAGAGGAAGAGGATGAAGAAGATGGAGAAGAGGGTGGCCTCTTTCTCACCTTTTATTCTCGTGCTTTTTGTCATCCCTCTTTGAATTACGGTGTGGAGAAGTGTGTGATGGTCTTCTATATTTAGGAGGTGATGGAGAGTGTGTAGCCCACCATCTTCGTGGAGCCATCTCTGCTGAGGTGACAGGAGACTCACTTCTTTCTCATTCCTTCGGTGGGGGCTCTTGAGTTTTCCTTTAGGAAGGAGATGCGTCATCAAGAAGTAAATTTTTGAGCCCTTCGTATGGATCCTCTTCCTCTTCCCAAATCGGAGAGAGGCCTCTTTTGGAAGTCTCGCAAGAAGGCTTCCTAGGTACTCTCCCGTTATGGTGGGGAGCTTGGAGAATCCCATGAGCACAAAGCTGCCTTTACACTTCACTTTGGAGGGATGGATTGCCCATGGCTTGTTAAAGCCTAGAAACAAGGTAGTTAACAAGCATAGGGGCATCATTAGTAGCCTCCCGGGTAGGTCACCTAATAAAAATGTAACCTATCACGTGAGTTCAACAGAAGGGTATTTAAAGTCCTTGAAACTTACAGAAATATATATACAGAAGGGCATTATTTTTTCAAATTTGTAAAAACTTACAGATTTTAAAAGAAAAGGGTACATTATTCTTAACAAAATTCACAGATAAGGGGTTTTACAAACATGTCTTGAACGCACGTGATATGGTAATTTTACACATAGTGAACCCTGCGAGAGTAGCCTGCTCATTAGCAAAATCAAAGCTATCAACAATAATTTCACTCTCTTTACTATTGTCAGCCATTCTAACAAGTTTTAGGTGTAAACTTTTTTAGGTGTACTTTGGCAAGCCCTAGTTACTACTCCTCTTTACCCCTTTAGAAAAGCACTCAAGCTACTCTACCCGTGGCTCAGCACCGGCTCCTATCAAGCTTCTAATAGCTCAATAGTGGTTAAGTTCAAAAGAGAGAGAAATTAAGCTATTGACAACAGTTGAGGACCGGATTTACATGGAGCCGGTCCCCCCTCCAAAAGGCTTTGTATTATAGGTTTCCCCCATCAAGAGAGACATTTTACAATACAATTCTTTGTGTTCCTTCAATAACTAGCTAGTGCAATGAAGATGGAAGCTTCATGCACTAAGCAAACCACTTATATACAACATCAATTCCCTCACGGTCTCAGACCCAAAACCTCACACACCTTCGAAGATGGTGAGAGCTAGTAGGGTATGAGAGTAGATTGTGAGGAAGAATAAGGAGTAATCTTACAAAAAAGATGTACACCTCCTCACATAATCACTCATATTAGCATAGCATAGCTTAGTAATTAGCATGGTAGAGGAGATGAGCATGCATTGAAGCTTGGCTCTTGGTTGGATTTGCATCACAAAGCCAAGAGTTGTTGGTGTAAACCCCCCTTCTCACAAGCTTGGAGTAGGTGATAAGCTTTCCGTTAAAGCTTGAGAAGGAGAGAGAGAGAGAGAGAGAGAGAGAGAGAGAGAGAGAGAGAGAGAGAGAGAGAGTCTTTTTGCTTCACATATGAGCTAGTGTGAGTGTGTGTGGAATAATGCCTTGAGAAATTCATCCCCATCTCTCTCATGGTCGACCGCCCCTCATGCTATTTCCTCTTGTTGGCTTCCCATTGGACCCCTCCCAGCTTAGCCAATGAAAATTAAGTAGCATTAGTAATAGCCTTCTGACATGTGTCCCCCTTTCCCCTTTTGTGAGAGATTTAGGTAATTAATTAATGCAACTAAACTCTCATTGGACCCCTTTGTCTCGTGGCCAATAGGAATCAGGTAAGCCATTGGGTTGTTGAATGCTCATTGGATCCCTTGGGAGACTATCCAATAGTCTTCTAGAGCGATTAATTATTATTGAATCTTTTATTAAGATTTTTTATATGAATTAAACTAGGTTTACAGTAGCCTAATTCTCATTGGTCCATGTCCATGGCCATCCAATAGGATTTGAGTGCACCTTGTGGGCATCTGGGCTAGGGAGCTGACATGTGTCCCTCATTCCCTTTGTGAAAAGGAAGCTTGTGAGTGTGCGTGTGTGTTTCTCTCTCATCCCTACTTGCAAGGCTCGCCCCCTCCTATGTAGGAAGCACGAATAATTTTTTGTACATACACAAAGCATCCAATTTTTATAAGCTTGACCATTGGACACAACCTTTGATTTTTGGAACCTTAGCATTTTGGAAGTCTTAATGGGCTGAACCTTAGGGTCTTTAAATCCCATTGTTGCACATTGCTCTTTTGCAGATGGCCCCCCCTTTGGATCCCTATTTTCCCTCTTTTGGATCCCTATTGTGGCCGGTCTGCCACCTTAACCAATATTCTAGCTTTTTCTCCCCTCCTACTTTCCCATAATAAATGATCAGTTTAACATGCAAAAATTGTTTAGAAGAATTAGATATTAGTTATTATTACAAGGGGTTTGTTTTATTACCCCCTTGGATTTCTTATAAGTAGTGTCTTCAGTTCAAAACTCCTCGGATAGATATTTGAGGTCTCTAACGATTGTTCCTCCGACGTTAAATCTTCTTTCTCTAGGGATAGTTTCCTACAACCTTAAAATTCTCTTCTTCTTCTTCTTCTTCTTCTTCTTCTTCTTCTTAAAAATCTCTCTCTCTCTTTCTCTGTGTGTGTGTGTGTGTGCGCGCGCGCACGTATGCGTGTGTGCACGTGTGTGTGTGTGTGTGTGTGTGTGTGTGTGTGTGTGTGTGTGTGTGTGTGTGTGTGTGTGTGTGTGTGTGTGTGTGTGTGTGTGTGTGTGTGTGTGTGTGTGTGTGTGTGTGTGTGTGTGTGTGTGTGTGCACGTGTGCACGTGTGCACGTGTGCACGTGCATGCGCGCGTGTGTGTGTGTGCGCGTGTTCATGCGTGTGTGTGTGTGTGTGTGCACGCGCGCATGCGTGCCCGCTCTTGATTAAGCTCTTCTTGATGCACATGATGAGCGACATTGTTGTAGTCAACCAGTTCCTCGCTCTCTCACTGGTCTTTCTACACAAATATACACAGATTCACAAAAATACACACAAGAGAAGATCACCATTTTTCTTTTTGTGGGGCAATTGAATTGACCTCAAAATAGGCCATGATCACCAATTACAAAATGGCAGCATTTTCAAGAATTGAAATGGTAGATTACATGCAGCATTTTCAAGAAGGCAAAGTCCTAATTGCACCCATTGACTTACTCAATCTTCGTAGTTCCTACTAATTAGAGAGAGAGAGAGAGAGAGAGAGAGAGAGAGAGAGAGAGAGAGAGAGAGAGAGAGAGAGAGAGAGAGAGAGAGAGAGAGAGAGAGAGAGAGAGAGAGAGAGAGAGAGAGAGAGAGAGAGAGAGAGTTAAATCACATGGGAGCTGCCCAAATTCATATGTAGAGACCGATGCAAGGTGAGGGCCCTGTAGTAACTTGCAAAGCTTGGTTTCTGCAACTCTTGCCCTATCTACTTCCCCAAAGGTTGGTGAAAACTCTCCTACAAAGGCCTCAGAGTCATAAAGTAGAGAGAGTCCCTTTCAAGTGGGGTGAAAATCAAGGGAGGTCCGTATTTCAGAGGAGCATTTAGATGAGACCAACTTTAGAAGCACCATCAGGGTAGTGCTCAAGGTGCATACATATGAACCGCTTCACTTGTTGGAGAGAGCCTCTAAACTTTCATCTCATCCCATCAAAGTTTTCATGTAGGTTGACTTTGGGCTCCTTTCTATTTTGGATTAGATTTGTTGAAGGCATGGTTTGATCATGGTCATGGCTAGCTTCACGTATCTCTTGAATCTAGCATTGAAGCTCTTGCACCACCAGACTCAAGGAGTGCAGTTGCTCTGCTTGTAATCGTGTGTTGCTCTTATGTAGCTCTTGAATTTGTTGATACAATTTTTGCAAGCTAGACATAACACCTTCCAAAAAACGCTCCATGGCTAGGCGAAATCAAGAAGTGGAGTCTTGCCAAAATATTGTGAGTGCATCTCGAGCAAGAAGAGAGCGAGAGAGGGTGCCTTGAAACTTGATCGTGACTTTAATCTTGATTACAAGACTTAATACTTGACTAAAAGTATTTGATTACAAAGCTAGACTTACAAGACAAGACTTGGTTACAAGAACAGGAGTTGAAAACAAGACAATACTAGAAGAGGGCTTACCTCATAGAAGCCTCACAATTGGTGTTGGCAAGATTGAGGGGCTTGTAGCCCCCCAAGACCTCTATTTATACTAGATCTTAAGGAGGTTAGGAACCTTCTAGGTACTTCCTCAAGCTCAAGGAGGTTAAGAACCTTCTAGGTTCTTCTCCAAGCTTCTAGAGCTTTCTAGGACCTTCTAGATTTTTCTTCAAGCTTCTTATAGGACCTTGTAGATTATTCTAAAACTTTCTTCTAAGAGCTCCCATCTACGATAGTGGGCGGGCTTTGCATGCGTAGTCAGTCTTGGCATGCTTAGCCATCCAACCTACTGACACACTTGCACTTGCCTGGTCTGGAGACCTGGCTATTCTTAAATCGCATAGATTCATTGACTTTGCACTACTAATTGTAGTCTTGTAAATATGGTAGCTTTTACTTGATGTCTAGCAACAAACATTCTAAGAAAAATTAAAGCATGGTAGATTAGATGTTTAGGTAGTAAAAAGTCTATAGATAATGCAAGTATGTGGTAAATATCTATGGGAATCTCTGGGCTTTGAGGGCATCTTTAGTACAAGAAACCATTTTCATCAACATGATACCAAAAAAGATACTCATGATATATGATGCAAGTTACGGATTGGCAGAGTGCTGAGTGATGACTTACACTTAGACTGCACGAGAAGTTGATCAAAATTATCAAAAATTCAACACATAAAGCAACAAGACCAATGAGTCAGAGGTTGGGTTGAGTATAAAGTTTGGGTTGAGTATAAAGTTTCAGATGTGTGTAAATTCCTTTATGTACTTAAGGTCTTGAAATGTATATCAATCATGCATTGGATTCTAGAGAGATCAAGCTAGACATGTGTTGGTAGAGGAGAGTGTAAATGACTCGGTCTTATATCCACTAGGCAATCAAATTGGGACCTCTAGGGCATAGCACATGAGTCAGCTCTTGACGATATTGAGATTCCAATATGAAATCTACATTGATGGGACGAAGAGGACTTTACTATGTGAGAAAGAATATTTAATTGCAAATGATAAGCTAGAGATTTTTCAGTTGATTACAAGAAGAATTGGTATTTCGACAAGGATGGAGTTACACATCTTATGGTACCTTACCCATCCAAGTTTTGTAAAATGGAGATGAATGGGAAAAAAGAAATGATTGATGAAGAATCTGGGGAAACACGCCCACTCACATAAAAGAGGTTAAGAATTCTTTGCTCCATGTGTCTTGTTTATATGTACATAAGAAGTTGTCTAAATAATTTTGTGATTATTACCATTTCAAGGAATCACAAGATTTTTATGTCTTAAAGGGTGTCTCCCACAAGAGGCAAATCTATCGGTACCTAAGTCCTAAGGGCACTAGCTATAGTTCTTGTTGTTGGCAATACATTGTAGGTAAGTGGGAGATATGTAAATTGTGGCATGAAATGTGATCTTCTTGATTGTGCTTGGTAGTATAGTAGGTTGCATGCAAAGGAAACTCTATGATCAAATGGAATGTGTAGGTAATTTACATTCCATAATCAAATGAAGCTCTATGATTGGATGGAATGTAAAGGTATTTTATCTGAGGCATTCATATTGGTTCATAGTAGTGCAAAAACATGCAGCCTTTCATGAGTCAGGTGATAGGATCAAGCTGTACATGTTTCAATGCCCACAAAATCTATGCATAGAAAGCCCATTCTTGTGTTATACATTTCATGAGTCAGGTGATAGGATCAAGTTGTACATGTTTCAATTCCCACAAAATCTATGCATAGAAAGCTCATTTTTGTGTTAGACATTACACCTCTAAAATGTGTATATAGCACGCGAGTTCAAAATAAGGGTATTTTATTTGGCATTTAACAAAAATTAACAGAATACATTGACAAAATATTTTTTTATTAAAATTTTAGTTTATCAAGAAAAAGGGGTTACCCCCTAGGATTTCTTATAAGTAGCGTCTTGAGTTCAAAACTCGTCGGATAGATCTTTGAGGTCTCTAAGGATTGTTCCTCCGACGTTAAAACTTCGTTCTCACACAAGAGAAGATCACCATTTTTCTTTTCGTGGAGCAATTGAATTGACCTCACAACAGGCCATGATCACCAATTACGAAATGACAGCATTTTCAAGAATTGAAATGGCAGATTACATGCAGCATTTTCAAGAAGGCAAAGTTCTAATTGCACCCTTTGACTTACTCAATCGTCTTCGTAGTTCCTACTAATGAGAGAGAGAACTCTAATAATGCTCTACAGCTAGACCGCTGGACTAAAATATTAGGATTCACGAGAGTAAAATATTAGGATGAATTAAACAATGATGCATTCTTCTGCATATTGGGCTAGTTATTATTGCAGAAGCAAAACTATTACAAATAGAGCAAAAGATGCAGAAAAGTACGTGCGATTCGGTTCAAAAATGTCGATATACAGAGAAAACAGGAAGGATGATTAATGGGCGTAGGACTCTGGACGGCAGTCTGGCACCTTCATTAATCAGGACTCAAACCAAGTGGTCGTTAAGGTAAACAAATTACTGCCTTGGACTGTGCATTTGCTTTAAATTTCTCACAAACGTATCCTCCAATTGAATCCAAAATGTATCGGCCAATTGAATCCAAAATGTTAGGGGGATGCAGCTTGAATTGCAGGACATCTTTGACCCCACCAAGAATTGATTCCCCCAAATTATAAGTGGCGCCTTGCCTTGCAGCAGCCGGACATTTTGACATACGTCTAGCTGGGCCGGCGCGCGGCCCTCCTTGCAGCAGCAGTTGGACTATGAGACCTCGTTGACATACGGCGTTCAGAAGCTAGAGCAAGCTGCCTCAGGTTGTGAGTCACTATAGTCGAAACAAAAACGTTGGTGTGTTCAATAGTGTTACCGTCTGGGACGTCACAGTAATATGACTCAATCACAAGAGTTGCTGGCTTGCCATCTATCTCATCTGCATGAAGTGTGGTCAGGGAGTTGTAATTCTGCACAAATGTATACATGCACGAATTAGGTGTGCAAAGCAAGAATTAGGCTGTGATTAAGACTTTACAAGAAACAATCACAACTTAATAAATACCAACATTATTACGACTTTCTGCAACAATATAATTAGCAGCAAGTCAGAAATATACCCGCAACCGATTGCCGCCACCCAAAACTTCAAAGCCCAGACGATGATTATCTTCATCAAAAGTGTGTAGTCTTTCGATACTACTTTCTGCGCCTCCTGCGACCTCAGAGTTTATTCTGCAACGACGCGTACTAATTCCCACCTGAAGGTCCCCAGCAGTCAGCATTCTACACGAAGTGATAAGTGTTTTGTAGATCTGCGGATTATCAAAGCGGCGAACCAATTCCCAGACCTGCATGCAGAACTTATAAAGGTTTCAACTAATAAATTTCAACTAATAAGCTTATACGAGCTTAAAGCATGATAATGTATTAACAACAAAGAGTTCAATATGACACTTGCAGCACTTTAATTACGTTTATGGAATGGTTTGTCTTTGCAATTAAAAACTCACAGGACCTGGCTTGTCGGATCACTAGAAATATCAGTAAATATCAGCTAGCCAAGTGATGAGCTCTCAGAGAACGCGTCAAGAACGTTAAGTAAATTCACCTAACAGGTTTACGAGCTCACTAACTATTCTGGACTTGTCCAGCTAGATTAAGAATACGTTGGGGACGTATTAATCTTAACAAATGTTTTCCGTGAACGCGAACGCATATTGGCGCCATCATTAAAGAGCAGGAGAAAAACATTTTCGACAATTAGATCGGGCTTCCATTAATATGGAGAGAAGACAGACATGATCCGTACTACAATATGGATTTACCGTTCCAACGGTAGCCCGAATGCGTTGAGTGAATACACCACTTGCTTGAGTCGAGGCGTGAGGACGCGTGTGATGCTGTGCAATGAGAGAGTCGACATCTGCATGAACAGTACCATTCGAATTCATCTGGCCAGCAGAAAACAGGCACATAAATGATCAGAAGTCGACCGAAATTGAGAGCCGATCGAAATTAGCTCTCCATTGCGGTAGTATTACAGCATTAGTTTGAACGCAAACTCTTCAACTACGATTCATTGCGCAGACGTTATGAAAATACATCTACAAATAGGCTAGCTAGGTGACAGCTTGATCCTGATCACCAGCAGCCAGGAGCAAAAGCTAAATTCTCGTATAACGCAGAAGCGTTCCATCTGATCTGTCTGTACTCTAATGGCGAGCTGCATTTTCTACGGCGAATATGGAATGATTGTAATCAGAGAGGCTCATCATGCAGATCGCCATAGCTAACCTTGCTCGTGCCGCAAGATTCCCGCCTCCGGCCTCCCAATGAAAAGCCGAATTCCGTTTTGAGTTTTTTGCACGTTTGAAATTTATAGAGGTGTGTGCAAACAATGTCCAAGAGCCATTTCACACGCTCGCGAGTCGCCCTTTGTGATCACTAGCTTGAGCCTACAACATCCCCCATCTAGCGCCAAATTGTTACAGCTTCGTTAATAACATAAGGATTGCTGAGTTGTCTTGTTTTTTGCCACTAAAATGCGAGAATATGTGTGATAAAAGAAAAATAAATCCGTTTGATCCTGTGGTGGGAAGTCCAAAGGGATGAGCATATATAGCTATAAATCTTATGTGCTATAAATCTTTATAATAGGAGCACATAATAGGAGTAAATAATTTTATGTGCTATAAGTCTTTATAATAGGAGCACATTCCAAGAAGAGTTCCAAGACACTTGTCTATCACCTTAAGTTCCTCAGGATCCATTAATTGGATGCCATCCTATGAAATGACCCAAGAACTATATCGCTTGCAAAAAGAATCTGCTTTTTCTTCCATTATTGTAGATCTTATGATCATGCAGCTATATAAAAATTAATTTCCTATTAGTGATCCTTGTGCTTATCAAGAGTTTTGGAGTGAGTGGATAATAATTTCATTGCGCATAATACCCTTATGTATACTCGATACTTAATAAGTAGTCAGTGCTTGATTGAATGTGGCTAGTGTACCATTGAGTCCAAAGGGCATCACTATGTACTCACAAATGCCAAAGATAGTTGTAATTATTTTGTGAACATCTTTTGATACAACATGAATATTTAGTGACAGCCACTTAGTGACATGAGTATTCTTGCCTTTAAAATGTACATTGGATATTTAACTTCCTTGGAGTTCATCTTCTTTATCCAAAAACTTGTACATGGATTTTCCAGTGGGAGAGAAGATATTGGAGGCAAGTTTCAACCATAGTGTGGTGGATTATTTCTAACTTGACCCTGGATATTCACATATGCATGCATGTCATCAAAATTCCCATTTAATTTTTTGATGCTGTGAAAATTTTATCATTTGAAGATAGTAGCTTAATTTATTTGTAACCTCATAAAACCTCAACTTAATGTTGAGTAGTCTCTCCTCTTTAAAATCAAGGCTTCTCTAAGCCATGATAAAAACATCTTGGGCTTACTCAATGAGAAGTTGCTTCATGATAGCAACCGTGCATTCTTTCAAAATTTGAGGTGTCTCTCCTTGTCAACAAGCTTTAGGGCTAGACCACCAGTTCTACCAACAACCTTTTGGAGGTTTATCTACATGTCCTAGCTTGGTTTATTATGTGGAGTAATCACATCCAAAGGTAACATCAAATCTTCGGTTGAAATTAATGACTTTTTAAATGTTGTTATAGCTAACAATGATTGTAACAAAAGTGATGCTCTTTCCTCCTTCCTTGAGTTTTCAAGATCAATTGCTCTTTTCAAGGTGAACTGCGCACATCTATGCCCTCAAATATGAGTATCCTTTTACGTGATAGTGGCCTCTTTATGGAGACTTACTCTTTGTAGAGTTTGATGGAGAAGAAGTGGGATATAGTCTTGCCCTTCATCTATGCTCAATTCGTAGCTCAATGGACTCTTATAATGTTGTCTTTATGGATCCATTTCTTCAATAAAGTTCCTCCTACAAGTATTTTGGCTCTCCTTATATTCATGAGAAAAATCAAATCCTCTCTCTTTGATATGCATAAGCATTTTGGACTGCTCTTTTGTTTTGAGTAGGACGGATTCCTCAATGAGACTTGATTTCCACTTGGTATCTCCTAATCTACTCCCTTTTCATTGCCTACTCATGAGTGATTGGTCCCTTTGCATGAAGAAATGAATAGCGTGCTCTGGTAACAATGAAGCCTAATTAGTATGATTACGACTTGTTATAGTTGCAACTACAAAAGCAAAACCATTGTTATGAAATTCATGCAATCTTTTAGTAAAAATTCTCCTTTGAGCCATTTGATTATGTGTGATGATGGCTAAGCTACATGTACAAAGAGTGATGTCCTAGACATTGCTTTTATGTTCTCAAACATCTCGTTATCCTTTATCTAATAGTAATCTTTGATTTAACTTAAGGTAATGTACAAAATTTAGCAGTGCAAATTGTCCAAACATGCTTTTTGCACACACGAATAGATGGAGAAAATTATCCAATCTTTGATGAAATTTAATCTATATGTGTAGCTTCATAAGACATGCAAGTTATCCATAAAATACATTGTGCATACAAATAGTTGGTGAAATTTTTCTGTAGTGAGTGCTTGAAAGTTCAAAGCTTTAAAGGATAGATATTGTACATGTAGCTATGTCATTTTTCCTACCTTCTTCTTACCTGTTGCTGAAATAATTTCTTCATGATTGATTACTTTATGCACACATAAAATATTTCATAAGTACAATCTAAAATCTCCACAACGAAGAGTCAGCTGGAGCCCCTGCATGTGTAGCTGCAAATTTATATGCCTCTCAATATGTGTAAACTTATGGCTTGGGGATCTCTTTAAGCCGTTTTGAACCCAAAAATTAAGCTAGGTATGTTGGTACATTGGTGGTAAGTTTTTTGTTATGGTAGCAGATTGTAGTAGATGTTTTATACTTTGCTAATGAATCTATTTTTAATAGAGTTTCTCATGGCCACAAGGTGTATGAGCCAGCCATAGTGTAGCATCCTCTCCTCTTTCTAGCTCTTGCGAGACAAATTTTGCTCATGGAAACATCTTGCAATTACTTTAAGATATGGTAGTAGATTTATTTCATGGTATTAGAATGTCTCTTTATGTTTATTCTCGGTTAGTTTATGGCTAGTAGTTTTGTCTTATGGATTATGGATAATATCATGCCTACATGAATACTTTTGGTGTAAGGCTTATGGTTGGTTTATGGCTAGAAACATGCCTAGATTGCTACTTTTGGTTTGGTTTGTGGCTTTAAATACCAAGTTCAACATTTTTTCCTTTTTATTATTAAAAATACATAGCTCATTATCCATCATGGTTTCTATCAAAAATGCTATCACTCCTTTAATGGGCATGGAAAATAGTGGTTTGGCAAGATTCATCAAATTTTTATTGATAAAAAATTCATTGTCCAGTCAATAGAATTTTTATTAAAAGAGCAACCCTCTCCCCTTCTATTTCTTTGTTAAAATTTTATTTGAGTTTTAAATTACAAATTTGTAATTGCAAAAAACCAAGAAATTTTTCCAACTTCAAATCGATAACCTCAAAATATTCTCAAAGATTAAATTATTTTTTTCTTTAAGAAAAATAGGCCCTTTGAAAAAAGACTAGAATCAACATTGCATTTTATAGTAAAAATTTATATATGGTACTAGTCCAACCAAAAGCACATAGATCTTATCCACAACCTTGGTTAAAGTATTTACCAAGATAGCATTTCCTTGTTTATTCATGAGGCAATACAGATAGCCAAAGCACTTTAGCATTTAGGATATTATTTTATTAAGCATGTCGAGAGTCAATTAATTAAAATTGTAACTCTTCTCCAATTATTTATCCTACCTGCCTAGATGCAACAATTTCATCACCAAGTCATCCACAAATTTGACTACAGGTCCAAGTCTAGCAAGTGTAGATACAGACAAAAGATTCTTCTTGATCCCAGGTACATAAAGTGCATCAACAAGTGTGAAAGAACTGCCATTTTCAATAAGCACAATCTTTCCAACTCCCTGAACCGGATAAGAGGCATTGTTGGCACAAGTGACTGAATTCCCATAAGGGACAGACTCGAGAGAGGTGAACAATTCACGATGTGAGGTAATGTGCTTTGTAGCACCACGATCGAAATATCACACATGTGAATCTATAGCAACTGACAAGCATGCATCATGGACAAGAGGATTGTAAGTGCACTCTACGCTAAAAGCCCATTCTGCATCAACATCATCATTACAGTCTCCTTTTACAAAAGACTCAACAATGGCTGCATTTGTAGTGGAACCACCCTCTTTCTTCTTAGCCTTCAACTTAGGACATTGCTTGATCAAGTGATCACTAGCTTTACAATAATGGCAACACATCTTCTTTTTTCCCTTATCACCAGAATTTCCAGACAAATTGCTATCAGCAAAAGCATTAGAAACAGAAGTTTTGCCACTCGCAGCAAAACCATAAGAAGTGGCTGCATTGTTGTTACCACCCTTTCTTTGGGAAGCAATAAAATCCTGTTCAACTGCATGCCTAGTCCTGTTTTTTCTGGAAAGTGACTCTTACAACAGCAATGTGCATAATGCATCAAACATGACAACTTCAAGATTTCCTTGGGTCATCAGTCTCCAAGTACTAGCAAAAGTCTAGTAGGAATCTGGTAAGGCATCAAGAACAGTCTGCACAAGGGAACTGTCTGAAATGACTTCACCTGCAGAAATAAGTTGCTCATTGATATCCTTGACACCATCAAGGAAAGTGTCCATATAATCTTCCTCATGCATAATCTTTGACTCCAGCTCTTTATGCAGCAAAGTAATTTTAGCCTCATTACGACTTACATAAAGACCTGTTAGAATATCCCAAGCCTGTTTTGCAGATTTTGTTGAACGGATGTGAGGAACAATGGTGCACTTCACAGACAACACAATCAATGCATGATCTTGCGCAATCCTTTACATCCCAATGAGCTTGTTCTACCATAGGCAAAACAACTCTTATAGCAGCAATCCTTGCAGCAAGACCTGCAACATCCTCAACATCGCCTACATCCTCAGAACCAGGACATACATCAATGCCCTGCACAATATTCCAGACGTCCTTTGACACAAGAACGTGTTGCATCATATAAGCCCACATAGGGTAATTGTCCCCATCCAACCTATCCTTAGTAGCAAACATCTTGAAGACATCTGTGTTGTTGTCAACCATGGTAAATGTTGCACTTGATGTGAAAACTGCCCGAAAATAGGAGAAATGGAGCGGGAACAACATGTGTTATATAGCACAAACCGTAGAAGACTGTAAGGCACCTATTATGCAGAAATTGGCACTGACAGAAATTCTGGACAAATGACGAAATTGCTAGTGCAGACCTGCCTATAGTGGAAACGGAGGCCGAAATGAGCCCGAATCAAAAATCTGAGCAGACTAACCTCTATGAGCTTACCCAAAATATTTGTCGAACTGCGAACGCTCGCCAAACCTCACTGTAATCGGAGAAAGTCAGCAGGTGTGTGTTGAGCAACTGGTGACTAAGCCCGGAGGACGTAACTCGCTCTGATACCAATTGTTGGAATTAGGGTTGCAAAGAAACGCACACAGCTTGGAGAAGACGAAGGAAGGTCAAGACACACAATAGAGAGTATGTTACTTAGTATGCAATGGAAAGATGGATAGCCCTAGAGTGATGGGCGTATATATAATGCACGGGGGGAAAATCTCCTAAAGAGGGAAAAAATGCCCCGGTGGTCCTAGTGTGTTCACACACATCACTACCACATGTATATGGTAACAAAATGTACAAAACGTAGCGAGGTAAGTTGTCCATACATGCATTTTGTACACACTTGAATAGATGGAGAAAATTATCCAATCTTTGATAAAATTTAATCTCTATGTGTACCTTCATAAGACATCTAAGTTATCCATACATGCATTGTGCATACAAATAGTTGGAGAATGTTCTTTGTAGTGAGTGGTTGAAAGTTCAAAGCTTTAAAGGATAAATTTTGTACATGTAGCTACGCCATTTCTTTTTAGGAACCTTCTTCTTACTTGTTGTTGCTGAAATAATTTCTTCACGATTGATTACTTTATGCACTAAAATATATATCATAGTTACAATTTGAAATCTCCACAATGAAGAGTCACTTTGAGCCCAATGTTCTCATTTATAATGTTAGGTTGCATGTGTAGCTGAAGTTTCTATACGCCTCTCAATATGTGTATATCATGGTTTGGGGTCATTTTAAGCCGTTTTGAATGCAAAAATTAAGCTACGTATGTTGGTACATTGGCAGTAAGTTTTTTGTTATGGTAGCAAATTGTAGTAGATGTTTTATATTTTGCTAATGAATCTTTTATTAATAGAGTTTCTTATGGCCACAATGTGTATGAGCCAGCCATAGTGTAGCATCCTCTCCTCTTGCTAGCTCTTGCAAGACAAAGTTTGCTCATGGAAACATCTTGCAATTACTTTAAGATATGGTAGTAGATTTATTTCATGGTAGTAGAATGTCTCTTTATGTTTATTCTTATGGATAATAGTCATGTACCTTGGTTATTTTATGGCTAGTAGTTTTGTCTTATGGATTATGGATAATATCATGCCTACATGAATACATGTGGTGTAAGGCTTATGTTTGGTTTATGGCTAGAAACATGCCTAGAGATTACTACTTTTGGTTTATTTTGTGGTTTCAAATACTAGGTTTCATCCCTTCTTTAATGGGCATGGCAAAAAGTGGTTTGGCAAGATTCATAATATTTTTATCGGTCAAAATATCATTGTCCAATCAATATAATTTTCTATCAAGAGAACAACCCTCTCCCCCTCTATTTCTTTGTTAAAACTTTAATTGACTTTTAAATTTTAAAAAAATTAATTGCAAAAAATCAATAGAAATTTTCCAACTTCAGATCAATAACCTCAAATATTCTCAAAGATTAAAATATTTTTTTTCTTTAAGAAAATAGTCCCTTTGCAAAAAGACTAGAATCAGCCTTGTATTTTATAGTAAAACATTATATGGTACTAGTCCAACCAAAAGCACATAGATCTTATCCCATAACCTTGGTTAAAGTATGTACCAAGATAGTTTTTGCTTGTTTATTCATGAGTCAATACAGATAGCCAGAGCACTCCAACATTTAGGGTATTATTTTATGAAGCATGACGAGAGTCAATTAATCAAAATTTCACTCTTCTCCAATTATTTATCCTACCTAAAAAAGGGGGCATAGTCAAATTTTATCTCAACAAATTTTCAACTATAAGAATTTCCAGGTTTCAAAAGTGCATACAATATTCCTATATGCTATGGATTGCTTAAGCAAAAACATGTAGCACCATTAAGGTGGTTAACATGTAGCACCATTAAAAGCAAAAACATGTAATCAAAGATACTCCTCACGCAGATCGCCATAGCTAACCTTGCTTGTGCCGCAAGCTTCCTGCCTCCCTGCCACTGAAAAACCAAATTCTGTTTTAAATTTTTTGTACGTTTGAAATTTATAGAGGTGTGAGAACAATATCCAAGAGCTTTTTATGCCATGTCACACACTTGCCCTTTGTGATCACTAGCTTGAGCCTACAACATCTCCCATCTACCACCAAATTCTTGGAGGTTTGTTAATAAGGCCAAGTTTAGACGAGCTTGGCGGAATGATGCTTGCTTGTCAGCTATCGTCATGCTTGATGTTCACAAGAAGCGGAATCAGAATGTCTTCAATAAGCAACAAGCAAATATTCATCCAATGGGCGATGGGCAATGGTTTTGTAGTCACTTTGTGACCTTGCAATCTGCATTCAAGAATTGCCCTCTGCATTTGGCATTAAAAAGTGCCCGATAGACGTGGTTTACGAGGGGGGGGGAGGGTGTTGCCCATGTTTTGGTAGGTCCGAAGAGCTTTCCTTCTTTTTTTCCCCAATGAAAAACCTCCAGCATGGCTTCAAAACTCTTCCATCGTCTTGTCTGAAACCGGTTTGATATAGGGATAGGGATGCTAACACTATACAACAAATCAATGTATCCTTTGAAAAAATCAATTACCAAATTATCTTGTTTTTTGCCACAAAACTATGAGAACATGTGATAAAACAAAATTACATAAGTTTGACCCTATGGTGGGAAGTCCAAAGAGATGAGCATAGTTCCCTACTTCAATCTCTACAGCGTCGCCTTATTTAATGAAGTATTCCTACAATTTTTCATTTATATTTAAGGAAAGAGCATCTTCGCCTTCATATATGAATTTTTCCCAAGCGCAATTGAACGTTCCTAAAATCACATTCTCATGATTTAAGAGAAGTCAAGAAATCCGCTTGACCTATAGAAACTTAAACATATCCTCAAAGCTTTCAAATTAAAAGGGTATGCAAACTCGTTTCCCATTAAACACTCCATTTACATCCTCTAAGGGACCCAACTTAGAATCTTGGGTACATAAATTGATAGCTAATCTCAAGAAATGAGGTTATGGCTCAAGTTAGAATAAAATTTCATGAAAGTATTTGATCCCAAAGCTTTCCCCAAGCATAGCATATTATCTAGCTCCTTGTCGCGTTGAGGTACCATGTGAGAGAATTTGTGATGTTTGTGTGTTTTTCTTTAATGAATATCCTTACGGAGTTGACGTGTCATGTAAAGAACTTGAGATAGCTTGTGAGTTAACCTTTACTACTCCCTTGTGGGGTATGCATGGTAAGTGTGAATTGTTTCTCCACATTTAAGACATCTATCCTCTTGCTTGCACCATCTCAAGGTTTTGAGAGAGAGAGAGAGAGAGAGAGAGAGAGAGAGAGAGAGAGAGAGAGAGCTTATTGTTTCCCTTTCAAACCCCCTTCTCCCCAATCTTGGGTACCTAAATTGATATCTAATCTCAAGAGATGAGGTTAAGGGTCGAGCATAAAAAAATTAAATAAAAGTATATGATCCCAAATCTTTCCCCAATCATAGCATATTCTCTAGCTCCTTGAGGAGTTAAGGTACGTTGTGAGAGAATTTGTGATGTTTGTGTGTTTTTCTTTAATGCATATCCTTAGGAAGTTGAAGTGTCATGTAAAGAACTTGAGATATCTTGTAAGTTATCCTTTACTACTCCCTTGGTAGGGTATTCATGGTAAGTGTGAATTGTTTCTCCACATTTAAGGCATGTATCATCTTACTTGCACCATCTGAAGGTTTTTGGGAGAGAGAGCTTATTGTTGCCCTTTCAAACCCCTTCTCCCTTTTCTTGATGTTACTAGTCTTGCCTTTAAAATGTACACTAGACATTTAACTTCCTTGGAATTAATCTTCTTTATCCAAAACCGTGTACATGGATTTGCCAATGGGAGAGAAGATCTTGGAGGGGCAAGTTTAAATCATAGTGTGTTGAATTATTTCTAATTTGACCCTAGACATTCACATATGCATGCATGTCATCAAATAATTCCTATCTAAGTTTTCGATGCTGTGAAAATATTATCATTTGAAGATAGTAGCTTTTATATGTAACCTCATAAAAGCTTAACATAAGGTTGAGTAGTCTCTCCTCTTTAAAATCAAGGCTTCTCTACGCCATGATATAAACATCTTGAGCTTACTAAATGAGAATTTGCTTCATGATAGCAACCCTACTTTCCACATTTGAGGTGCCTCTCCTTGTCAACAAGCTTTAGGGCTAGACCACTAATTCTACATAGAAACCTTTTGGAGGTGCATCTACATGTCCTAGCAACCTTTTGGAGGTAGCATCAAATTTTTGGTTCAAATGGAGGACTTTGAAAATGTTGCTATAGGTAATATTGATTGTAAAAAAAGTGATGTTCTTTCCTCCTTCCTTGATTTCTTAAGATCAATTGTTTTTTTCAAGGTGACTTGAGCACGTTGATGCCCTCAACTATGAGTATCCTTGTAAGTGATAGTGACTCTATTTGACCACTACAAAGTAGCTTTCACATCCAATAGAACCATGGAGTTCCTAAAATCAAATTCTCATGATTTAATAGAAGTCAAGAAATCTGCTTGACCTATAGAAACTGAAATATGTCCTCAAGGCTTTCAAAATAAAAGGGTAACACAAATTGTTTTCCTTTTAAACACTCCATTTTCATCCTCTAAGGGACCCAACTTAGAATCTTGGGTACATAAATTGATAGCTAATCTCAAGAGATGAGGTTAAGGGCCGATATAGAATAAAATAGAATTAAAGTATATGATCCCAAATCTTTCCCCAATCATAGCATATTGTCTAGCTCCTTGAGGAGTTGAGGTACCATGTGAGAGAATTTGTGATGTTTGTGTGTTTTTGTTTAATGAATATCATTACGGAGTTGAACTGTCATGTAAAGAACTTGAGAAAGCTTGTGAGTGATCCTTCACTACTCCCTTGGTAGGGAATACATGGTAAGTGTGAATTGTTTCTCCACATTTAAGACATGTATCCTCTTGCTTGCACCATTTGAAGGATTTTGGGAGAGAGAGCTTATTGTTGCCCTTTCAAACCCCCTTCTCCCTCTTCTTGATGTTACTAGTCTTGCCTCTAAAATGTACACTGGATATTTAACTTCCTTGGAATTCATCTTCTTTATCCAAAAACTTGTTAGAAGAAGAGTTTCTTGCAATCTTTCCCCTCAAGAAGGAGAGAGTTCCTTGGGTATAGAGTTTATAAAAATGGAAGTGTGTTCAACAAGAAACAATATTTAAGCTGAATTCTCTTTGAATGGTGAGTGAAAAATATCAATTATAAACTCTAAAAATAAATCATTATACAAAATCATGCTTTTCTATTGATTATTGAAAAGCTCCATCATGAGACACAAGTGGAATGGTATAACCTTTTCTATCTCTATGAATTATCATGTCTTTAATAGTATATGTTTAAACTTAATGACTCTAATTGGCCACTACAAAGTATCTTTCACATGCAATTGAACAATGGATTTCCTAAAATCATATTCTCATGATTTAATAGAAATCAAGAAATATGTTTGACCTATAGAAACTTAAACATGTCTTCAAAGTTTTCAAATTAAAAGGGTAACACAAACTTTTTTCCCTTTAAACAACCATTTGTATCCTCTAAGGGACCCAACTTAGAATCTTGGGTACCTAAATTGATAGGTAATCTCAAGAGATGAGGTTAAGAGTCGAGCTAGAATAAAATTGAATGAAAGTATAAGATCCCAAATCTTTCCCCAATCATAGCATATTCTCTAGCTCCTTGAGGAGTTAAGGTACGATGTGAGAGAATTTGTGATGTTTGTGTGTTTTTCTTTAATGAATATCCTTATGAAGTTGAAGTGTCATGTAAAGAACTTGAGATAGCTTATAAGTTATCCTTTACTACTCCCTTCGTAGGGTATTCATGGTAAGTGTGAATTGTTTCTCCACATTTAAGGCATGTATCATCTTACTTGCACCATCTGAAGGTTTTTGGAAAAGAGAGCTTATTGTTGCCCTTTCAAACCCCTTCTCCCTTTTCTTGATGTTACTAGTCTTGCCTTTAAAATGTACATTGGACATTTAACTTGCTTGGAATTAATCTTCTTTATCCAAAAACGTGTACATGGATTTGCCAATGGGAGAGAAGATCTTGGAGGGGCAAGTTTAAATCATACTAGTGTGTTGAATTATTTCTAACTTGACCCTGGACATTCACATGTGCATGCATGTCATCAAATAATTCCTATCTAAGTTTTCGGTGCTGTGAAAATATTATCATTTGAAGACAGTAGCTTTTATATGTAACCTCATAAAAGCTCAACATACGGTTGAGTAGTCTCTCCTCTTTAAAATCAAGGCTTCTCTACGCCATGATATAAACATCTTGAGCTTACTAAGTGAGAATTTGCTTCATGATAGCAACCCTACTTTCCACATTTGAGGTGCCTCTCCTTGTCAACAAGCTTTAGGGCTAGACCACTAATTCTACATAGAAACCTTTTGGAGGTGCATCTACATGTCCTAGCAACCTTTTGGATGTAGCATCAAATTTTTGGTTCAAATGGAGGACTTTGAAAATGTTGCTATAGGTAATATTGATTGTAACAAAAGTGATATTCTTTCCTCCTTCCTTGATTTCTCAAGATCAATTGTTTTTTTCAAGGTGACTTGAGCACGTCGATGCCCTCAACTATGAGTATCCTTGTAAGTGATAGTGGATTGGCCTCTTTATGGAGACTTACTCTTTAAAGAGTTTGATGGAGAAGAAGTGGGATATAGTCTCTCCCTTTGAATATTTCGATGGAGAAGAATTGGGATATAGTCTCTTCCTTCATCTGTGCTCAATTCTTAGCTCAATGGACAACTGATAATATTGCCTTCGTGGAGCCATTTCTTCATTAAATTTCTCCCTACAAGTATTTTGGCTCTCCTTATTTTTATGAGTATCATCAAATTCTCTCTCTTATATATGCATCAACATTTTGGGTGATTCTTCTGTTTTGAGTAGGAGGGATTCCTCAAGGAGCCTTGAGTTCCTCATCTTAGGTGATTCAAAAGACTCCTAAGAGGAATCTCTCCCTCTTGAATGGCAAGCCTCTTACCTTCTTTACTCAATTTTTCCAGTTAATTATAACTCTGCGATCTTGTCTAACATGAGCAGTTAAATTATATACTCTAAATATGCTTAGATGATGTATGTGAAGATCTTGATTGTTTCACACTTCTTGAAGACATTGTGGAAGTATTTAATTGCGAGAATTTCTTGTTTGAGCTTACATGTTTCTAGTTCAATATGTTTTATTGAGTTTGAGCCCAATGCTCTCATTTATAATGTTAGGTTGCATGTGGAGTTGTAGCTTTTATATGACTCTCCATATGTGTAAATCATGGTTTGGGGGTCATTGAACCCAAAAATCAAGCTAGGTATGTTGGTAAATTGGTGGCATGTTTTCTATTATGGTAGAAGATTGTAGTAGATGTTTTAGATTTTGCTAATGAATCTACTTTTAATAGAGTTTCTTATTGCAACACGATGTATGAGCCAGCAATACTGTAGCAGCATCTCCTCTTGGTAGCTCTTTCGAGACAAAGTTTTCTCATGGAAACATCTTGCAATTACTTTAATATATGGTACTATATTTATTTCAAGGTAGTAGCATGTTTGTGGTTTATTCTTGTGGATAACAATCATGTATCTTTGTTTGTTTATGGCTAGTATTTTTGGTTTATGGATTATGGATAATATCATGCCTACATGAATACTTTTGGTGTATGGCTTATGGTTGGTTTATGGCTAGAAACATGCCTAGATTACTAATTTTGGTTTAATTTGTGGTTTACAATACCAAGTTCAACATTTTTTTCTTTTTATTATTAATAATGCATAGCTCATTATCCATCGTGGTTTCCATCAAAAGGCCATCACGCCTTAATGGGCATGGCAAAAAGTGGTTTGGCACGATTCATCAGATTTTTATCAATCAAAAAATCATTGTCCAATCAATAGATTTTTTATTAAGAGAGCAACCCTCTCCCCTTCTATTTCTTTGTTAAAACATTAATTAAGTTTTAAATTTAAAAACTTTAATTGCAAAAAACCAAAAAAAATCCAACTTCAGATCAATAACCTCAAGATATTCTCAAAGATTAAGGCCCTTTGCAAAAAAGACTAGGATTAGCCTTGCATTTTATAGTAAAACATTATATGGTACTAGTCCAACCAAAACCACATAGACCTTATCCACAACCTTGGTTAAAGTATGTACCAATAAAGCATTTCCTTGTTTATTCATGAGTCAATACAGATATATAGCAAAAGCACTTTAACATTTAGGGTATTATATTATGAAGCATGCCAAGAGTCAATTAATCAAAATTTCAACTCTTCTCCAATTATTTATCCTACCCAAAAAAGGGGACATAGTCAAATTTTATCTCAATCAAATTTTCAACTATATAAATTTCCAGGTTTCAAAAGTGCATACTATATTCCTATATTCTATGGATTGCTTAAGCAAAAACACGTAGCACCATTAAAATCTAGCGAGCATCTGGGGAGCATCCCAAGATCCATCAGTACTTGCTTTTATAATAAACAACAAGAAACAATCTGCTATCCCTAATTTCCATAACCTATACAACATACATGGTGTTGTTATTGGTATAGCTTCCTCACGTTCCACTGGTGTCGCCAGGTTGCTGGAATCAATCTCATGGTTGTTCGTGCAACGTGATCTCAAACTCTCTTATGTGGTACCATAGCTTATGTGGATGGTAGATACTACATTCAAATTTCTTTATTAGTGTATTTAATTTCTTAAAATAGTGCACTAAGACTATCAATTGCACTCTCATAATTTTTGTTCTTTTTTGTAATTTTTTACTTGATTTTAGGGCTAGCTTCTATAAAATTCCTAGTTTATAAATTTGTATGAATTAAGTAGGCTCTCTAACAATTACCATAGGTAAATATGACTAAGGGATACCTAACATAATTTTCTTCTAATTAATTGCATTATCCTTAGTGTAATTTCCTACTCAATTTAGATATTAAAAAGACAACGTTTCTAATAATAACTAGATAATTTTGAGATTCCAGCTTTTCCTAGTTAACTTTGGTCATTTT
Organism: Adiantum capillus-veneris; assembly: GCF_014529385.1. Classification (NCBI taxonomy): domain Eukaryota; kingdom Viridiplantae; phylum Streptophyta; class Polypodiopsida; order Polypodiales; family Pteridaceae; genus Adiantum; species Adiantum capillus-veneris. The sequence continues at coordinate 90,381,948 of NC_140946.1, forward strand.
AATTGATATTTACTAGATCTAATCTATTAGTCATTTTTAAACTAATTTTTTTTTTTTTAAACCAAATTATGGTATTAATTCAACAAAAAATGATCAAATAAAATAGTAGCTAAAATAGTAACCTCCCAAGTGAAAACATGAACCGGCTGGTAGACTTGCGATTGTATGTACTACCAACCCAATCCACAACTGTGTAACCATAGAGCTGAAACTCCACATCAACCCTAAAAAGAGTGCATAGTTCAAAGTAGCACTCACATAGCGCAAAGTGCACCTCGTGGCATCCAAGTGTGGTTTCTTGGGAGACTGCATAAACTAGCTCACCAATTCAATTGTGTAGCTCAAGTCTGGGTGTGAGATAGTCAAATAGATTAAGCTACCCACAATCTTCCTATACATGATAGCATTCTCAAGCACTTGAACTACATCATTTTCCAACTTCAAATTATGATCTAAAGGCATTGCAATTGACTTTCAATCAGGCATTCCATGCCTTTTCAACGTGTCCAAAGCATATTTTCTTTGTAACATTCATACACCCTCTTCGGTGAAAACAATTTCAATGCCCAAAAAATACCGCAAGCCTCCCAAGTCTTTCATCTCAAAATCCTGCATAAGTAGAGCATGTACCCCCTCTACTTCAGCCACATTATCACCTCCAAAAATTAAGTCATCCACATATATCCATATCATCACAATTCCTGCCTTATTCTTCCACACATATAATAAATGATCTGCATCAAACATTTCAAAGCCCAATGAAATGAAGAATGCTCTCATACCAAGCTCTAGGTGCTTTCTTCAGTCAATGCTTTCTTTAACATGCATACAAGATCACGTAGAATCATATTTGCATAACCTTGTGGCTGCTCCAGATACACATCTTCCTTCAAGTCTCCATTCAAAAATGCATTCTTCACATCCATTTGTTTCAACACCCATCCTAAAGCCACAGGCCCTACAATAAACACAAGAATGATAGCCATCTTAGCTATGGTGTTGAATGTCGTTTCATAATCAATCCCATAAGTATGTGAATAACATTTAGCCACAAGCCTAGCCTTGTAACACATATGTTCTTTATCTATAGTGAATAGTCATTGATGGATAGGTCTTTCTTTTGCACAATATTTAGCTTAGTCTTCAACTACAGGCTCCTTGCCTTTGTGTTGGTCCAATGACAGTAAAGTGTCCCAAGCCTCCTTAGGGGTATGAGAATCTTGTATGTGACCAATCACCACACTCACAAAAGGCCGATATACATGAACTTATAAGCTCCCTGATTCCAATTTTTAAACCTCTTTATCTACGTACAGCACTTGCACCTTCCTCTGGTAATGGTGGTGATGTCTCATGCTCTCCATCAATGTAGTCCCAATAACCTTTAACTATAAGAAAAGTGGTAATTTGAATTCCCAAGCATGGAAGTGTTTCTTGTCCAGTTTCTTAGTGACAATAATGTTAAGCCCATCATTGTTGGATGACATCTTTCCAACCCTTCACCAAGTCTCTGAGCAGCTTGCTAAGTTACCACCTGTCACCACAATCTCTGTACATACACCTATTTCACCCTGCCAAACATTATTTTTGAACACTACAACCAACCCAAAGTTTTTTGTACCTCCAACATGTAGATCTGCAAAATCTCACACCTTAGCCTTTCTACATCTGAATGCACTCTAACTCCAGAAACGGAGATTCAATTGTGCCCAAAAACTTTTGTAGTCCAAAGGACTACATAGCGACCCTAAGTTGCATGATATCCAAAAGGAAGCGGGAATCCCGAGATCACTTTCTGTGCTACTAATGCTTGTTGCTCCATTTTTTCACTCGTCAATCTAAAATAAATAAATACTAATGCATAGCACATCAATGGTTTCACACATGTTGGACTATCAAAATATTATATTAGAGACATGCAAAATCTAAAAAAACTATTTCAAATCATAAGACATTGATTCACATCAGTTCACACAAACCATAATGATAATGCAAATGAAATACATTGACTCAGTGACTTAATTGTTCAGACAATATCGGTTAAAAACCCTAAAAACTTCAAAAAACTATGCTACACCACAAGATATTAGTTCACATTTTCACTTTTCAAAACTAGGTTACAATAGAAGACATCTAGATCATATTTTTAATTATCAGGTGAAGAACATAGCCAAATTTTTATTTTGCCTGAATTGATACCAAAATAGGATTATGGTGATAAGTTTTAAGATAGAAAAATCATTAAAAAAATTAGTACAATTTTAACAAAAATTTCATAATTTGAGTATTTCTTCTCATCAAAAAAAGATTTTGCATAGATATCAAGGGAAAACTTAAGGTTTTAATTGCATCTATACACCAATACTCATCAACTAAGAAATTTTCAAGGTTTCAAGCTCAAAAATTTATTGTAATTTAAGCTCGTTTAAAATAAATTAAGTGCATAATTTCTTGCAAAAAAAACATTGCTATGAAAAACTAATAAAAGTGTATATATGAATTCTTTTATTGTGTCCATGTGAGGTATTTGTATACAAATAGCTGAGATGAACGGAAAAATCCAAAAGAAGACTTTAATTTAAAACTAATCTTTGATAATTAAAAAAAGAGAAATACAACATGTGCAGTTTGTGGGATATGACGCAATCAACAAATGAGGCTTATGTAACCATCAAATAATATCACCTTACATAATTCCTCATCAAGAAATATTCTTAAATGAAAACATGGGTAAAAAGACACCAGAGAAACCATAGGCACAACCAATACCTGTAAATAAGGTGGGTGACTATTGCAAAGGAGAAGAAGGGAACACCACCTTACCACTAGAGTGTCACGGAGTTAAAACAATAGCAACTTGATAGTGGGTAGCCATTGCTACAAAAGAAATCTAGGAGAAATGGGAAAGACCAGCTCTCAAGAAAACGCACATAAAATGCGGAAGACTGGCTCTTAAGAAAACGTGCATGAAGTTGCAGCTACCGATACATATTTGGAGACACACTACAAGAGCTACTTAATAGTAGTGACGCTCGTAGTGCGACGCTCAAACATGAAAAATCACGGCATTGCTATAGGCATCGCTGTGAGTGTCGCTATGTTACTTGTAACATAGCGACGCTCATAGCGACGCCTATAGCGACGCCGCCAGGGTTTAAAAAATAACCGAGAGCGTCTGAAAACTCAGATCTCAAATCTGAGTTTTCCTCATAACTGAGTTTTCGGCACACGCTCAAGCAAACAAGGTAACGCGCGCTCTCCCTCTCTCTCTCTCTCTCTCTCTCTCTCTCTCTCTTCTCCACACACACACACACACACGAGGAGAGGAAGGAGAGCCAGGTATGGTCCTTCCCTCTCCTCACTCTCATGTTCCCTTCCCCTCTTTCTCTCTCCCCCTCTCTCTCTCTCTCTCTCTCTCTCTCTCACACACACACACACACACACACACACACATTGTGTTTTTGAGGGAGAGAGAGAGAGAGAGGGAGAGAGAGAGAGAGAGAGAGAGAGAGAGAGAGAGAGAGAGAGAGAGAGAGAGAGAGAGAGAGAGAGAGCACAATCATAAACAAAAAACGCACACACACATGCATAAACAAAGATGCACACACACATTGAGAGAGGAAAAGAGAGAGAGAGCATGCATAAACCAAAACGCATACACACATGCATAAACAAAGAATGCACACACACATTGAGAGAGAAAAAGAGAGAGAGAGAGAGAGAAGAAGAAGAAGAAGAGACTCTTAACATTGTAGGAAACTATCCCAAGAGACCTTAAAGATCTGTTCAATAGGAGTTGAACTCAAGACCTGTTATGCATGAGTGAAATGGCATAACCAATCTATCACACTTCAGTGATAGAAAAGTTATACCATTTTTCTCCTTTTTTTATTGGCGTGCACACACACACCCGAGAAGAAGAGAGTTTTAATTTAACGTCGTAGGAAACTAATTAAAGAGACCTAAAGATCTAGCACACTTGGGTGATAGAAAGGTTATACCATTTTTCTCTTTTTATTGGCACACGCACACACACACACACACAAGAAGAAGAGAGTTTTAACGTCGTAGGAAACTATCCCAAAAGACGTCAAAGATTAGGTTAGATGTAGAATTACATTAAATTAGATTTAGGTTTATTTAAGTTAAATTAGATTCGATTTAGGTTTATTTTTAGTTAGATTTACGTTTATTTACGTTAGATTAATTTTATGTTATATTAGATTAGATTTAGGTTTATTTACGTTAGATTTAGATTTACGTTATATTATATTAGATTTAGGTTTATTTACGTTATTTACCTGTTATTGAAGAGGGAATTGGCATAACCAATATACCACACTTGGGTGATAGAAAGGTTATACCATTTTCTTCTTTTTATCGTTTAAGATAAGGTTAGATTTAGATTTTCGTGTAGGCGCAACTCAAAGAGCTTCCGACGCTTGTCAGAAATGGCGAGAAAATTTCTTGCACTCACAGCTTCGACAGTCCATGTGGACCAGCAATTACACATGCATGTTCGACTGCTGCTACCATACAATAAGCCGTCATGATCAGCTAATGGAAGAGCAAATTGAGCCTACACAGAAATTAGTGCAAGATGGCGATTCCAAGGGTCACACACACACAACATCCCGTCAAATCTAGAGTAAGAATTAAGTGCCTTGAGCAGACATCAGCTACATTGCAAGAATGGCGTACCTGCATGCTACAAACAAAGATCTACTGTGAAAATATGTTAAGATGTTGTGAAATGCTACAGCTAGAGAAGAGGCAAAGGGGTTTTGTCCACTACATGCAGTATCATGTAGACGTGGGTGTGTAGATTTCTTATACCCACAAATATAGGCATTGACCAAGAAAGACGAGATTATAACCCGATGGTTCTGATCTCCGTGCACCTCTAGACCGAGGTGTGCGGGGATTGGACATGACTAGAGAATGTGAGGTAGTTTACAGTGTGAACAAAGAGAGAGAGAGAGAGAGAGAGAGAGAGAGAGAGAGAGAGAGAGAGAGAGAGAGAGAGAGAGAGAGATAAGACGAAGAATGCCAATAGAAGATTAAATTTGTTGTCCAGGTTATAAGATTTTTACCCTCATTATGAGTAGTGACGAGGATGTGAGGCCGTCCAACCGAAACACTTATCTCTCAACAAGGATCTTATGTCCTTGTAATCATTGCAAGCATGCTGTGCAACGGACAAGCCGCCTTTCTTTGCAACGCGTTTGTGAATTTAGCGAGGTCGATCCATCTATTATAGATCGAGTTGTTGCCAATTATAACTCGTCGGACTTTGACACTAGCCAACAGGCAGAAATCTTGCAAACCCAATAGACGTGTTCGCAGGTGCTTTGGTCAAGCAGCATATGTGAGGCCACAAGATGTAGCCTCTGACAGCTCGAGAGATGATCATGCAGACCACATTCCCAACATGGCAATATTTGAGCCCGAGATCAATGAAATGATCGAGACGATCATGGATTCAGAAAGGCTTATCTATGATGATATGAAAAGTGAAGCCGATACGTCATTGTATAATGGAGCACATGTGTATAGATTGAAAGCGCTCCTAGCTCTTCTCAACATGCAGGCAAATTTTGGATGGAGTGATACTAGCATCACAGCGCTTTTCAGGTGATCTATTACAATTAGTTTACTTTAATAAAAAACTCTAGATGTATAATGATCTGATAGATTTTTACACAATTGTACCGTATTTTTATGTTGTGTAGATTGATCAAAGAGCACATACTGCCAGCTGATAATATGATGCTAGATTCTCGAGAGGAAGCAAGATAAATCTTGCAAAACTTGGGGATGGATTACAATTTCATCCATGCTTGTCCTAATGGCTGCATTCTTTTCAGAGGGGAATACATAGACATGGAGAAGTGTCCGAAATGTGATTCTGAAAGATATCGAGTAGATCTCCACGAAACAAAAATTCTGCAAAAGTTTTTGCGACATTTTCCTCTGCTTCCTCGCATCAAGCATTTCTTCGAATGTAAGTCCATGGCCGCCCTAGCATCATGGCATGAGGAGAATAAATCTTCGGATTGTGTGCTACGGATTCCTGCAATTGTGCAGCCTGGAAACATATAGATGGAACATGATTGGATTTTGCCAGGGAAGCTCGAAATTTGCGCTTAGGCATGGCTATGGATGGCGTAAATCCATTTGGTCAAAGATCAACATCTTACAGTGTATGGCCCGTTGTCATCGTGAACTACGACATACCCCAGTGGTTGACTATGAAGAAGGGGCACCTATGGCTAAGCTTCATTGTGTCGGGGCAATATAAAGTGAAGAATATGGATGTGTATCTTCATCCACTATTGGAAGAGCTACAACAATTGTGGATTGGCATAGAAGTTGTGGATATGAGCCGACACACAGGTCGACGGAATGCTTCGATCACAGGCATTCTAATTTGGACCATGCATGACTATCCTGGACTAACAGAATGCTCAGGTGATCTATTTACACTCCTCACTTAGAAACTGTAAATCTTGGTTTTTCTCAAGCTGATCTATTATCATGTGTATACATGCAGGGCTTCAAACAAGCGGATCCAGAGCATGTGTCACATGTGGACCTAGACTGAATGCACGTAGGGTGCCGTCATTGAAGAAGCAAATCTACGAAGGTCATCAAGCATATCTTCTAGAGAATCATGTGTTACGCGATGAATTTTTGGGAAGAGAGCCACCGAGGATGCCTGCACAAGCATGGTTAGAGCAGAAGGAGATGTGTGATCATGGATTGCCCCCAAGGATGAAGAGACTATCTCTATGGTATGAGTTACCATACTGGCCCCGATTCATGATCAATCACTTGCTCGATCCAATGCACATATTCAAGAATGTGGGTAATCTACTATGGGACCATCTAACCGGCAAGAAAGATACTTTGGGAGCCAGAGTTGACCTTACAAATGTGGATCGTATGGAGCAATATTGGCCGCAAACAACGTCCGATGGATCGATAAAACTCCCTAAAGCACAATGGATTTTCACAGGAGCCGAAGAACGCAAATTTAAAGAGACCATTCGATCTTTGCGGACCCCCACTGGTGTAATGCACTCGCTCCGAACGTGTTTTACTAAAGAAGGAAAGATTACCGGTTTGAAGTCACATGACTGGCATAAAATGTGTCAGGTAAGTTCATAGTGGAGTATATCATAGTGGGAATTGTGTAACAAATTTGTGTGTGGACTTTAATATCATTTTTACACATGTTTTGCAGTTTATTTTACCGGTTTCCATTGAGGGATGTTTGTCTCTTGACGTCCGTAACACAATCTACAAACTTCCGAAGTTGGCAATGGATCTCACAAAAGGAGATCAACGTAGACTCCATACCATTCGCCAAACTAAATGCTATGGAGGTTGTGTGCATGTTTGAGAAACATTTTCCTACTACCATGCTAACCATTCAGGTGCATCTCCTTGTTCACATAGTTGATGAGGTGGAAATAGCTGGCACAGTACATTCCAGATGGATGTTCTTTTTAGAGCTTTTCATGAAAACGCTCAAGGGATATGTGCATCATAAGCCACGTCTGGAGGGTAGCATGGCAGAAGGTTGGTTGGTATCAGAGTCCCTAGTGTGCATTGGAGAGTGGCTAGACGGATTTGATAAAGCCTGGTACAGGCTATGGCAAACCATAGATGATGAGCGCATATATGGGATTGTCATGTGCAATCTCGGTGTTGAGAAGAAGATGACGGACGATCTAGACACTAAAATCAACCCATTTTGCATGCTTCACAATCCAGTCATGTAGAAGTGGATTTCACAATATGAGGATGCAAAGCAAGAGCAACAAAGGGCACGAATCGAGTGGAGACGGGGAAGACGACCACCGATGCACTATCCGACGGATCTGGAGAGCCTACCAACATTCATGAGCTTAAGATGGTTGCACAACCAATTGAAAAGCGCACAACAGTGCGGTGAAGAAGTGACTGAGGAAGAGTAGGAGTACTCTCGGGGTTGCACGACCAAGGTAAGTTTGCAATGTACGACTAGTAACCTTCTAGATGTTTGAACGGCCACTCATAATCTTTGTTGGTTGTAGTATAAGTCATACATAGCAGCATGGTGTAAAGGTTGATATTTTAGGGTGGAATGGATCGACAAAAAGCGTTTTACTCAAGATTGTGGAATCATGGCAAAATTTGAACAATCTAGTCGACGACTTTCCTTTGATGCAGATCCTGTGGTGGCGGAACTCACTTACTTCGGCACGCTACAAGAGATTTTGAGGATTGGTTATAGAGGATTTTTTGTGGACTTGTTCAATGTGCAATGGTTCAAGATAATCATGGAGGGTCGCAACGCTACTGTGCGTAGAGGAGAGTCTGGTTTTCTTGAGGTAGAGTCAACTAAGAAATGGACTGACCTAAGAGACACTTTCGTACTACCCGAGCATTGTTAACAAGTAAGTATGTAAATAGTTAACATACCATTTTAGAATTTATGTGCTTGGAAGCTCTCATGTAAGTTATGTGGCTCTGGCAGGTGATATTTCATCCTACAAAGTCTGCATCAAACTGGTGGTACGTCATAGAGGTAGCCCCTCGTAGTGCATGGACGTATGAAGGCTACCATGTGCCAATCACAGCGGCATCAATGGAGGAGATCAAAGAAGATGCTCAGTCAAAAGCCGTGGAGGTGGTGCCGCACGAACATAAAGCTACTACTTTCTATGGGGTGCATGCAGAGGATCTACAAAATGAAACAGAGGACAGCCTCTTGAATGCAAAAAATCCTCTTGACAGCCTGCCAATGCTTAGAACCTGGGCTACGCATAAATGTGTTTACCTGTGAGACTGCAAACTGAATATCTGGCCTCATGTTGAATACATAAATGAGGCATCCAAAAGTAGTTTGCTAAAGAGTGACATCTGCAGGATCACCAACATCATGTAGACTCAATTTCAAATTGTTTCCATGGGAGTGGCAATAGGTTTACAATGCTCAAGTCCAAACTTACAGATTTTGATACCCTAATGCGAGTCATAAAGAGAATGCAGCAATGTCTCTGTGTAACTTTTCTAACACAAGGCAATACCACCATCACACTGCTTAAACTGTATGCCCAAGTAATGATGCAACAGCGCCAAATCTTTCATCTTGAAAGTAGCATTCAAATCAGCCTTAAATTCAGCAATATGTCTCTCATTTGGTCCAGTGATCAGCAAATCATCTACATAAAGAACCACAAAAGTACATCACCCTCATGCTTTGCATACAATGTGCTTCTTGTTGGACTGTTACGAAAGCCTTGTTTGACCAAATGAGTGTCAGCTTTCTCATACCAAGCACGAGGAGATTGCTTCAACCCATACAAAGCCTTGTTACATTTGCACACTTTGTCCTCTTCTCCTTTCTTGACAAAACCGCGAGGCTGCGTTACATAAACTTCCTCAAACATGTCACCGTTCGAGAAAGTAGTAACAATGTCTTATTGATGTACATCCCAACTAAAATGAGCTGCCAATGCACATAGAAAACGCACAGTAGTCATATGAAAAGTGGGAGCAAAAGTCTCTTCATAATCTATGCCTTTTTGCTGTGCATAACCCTTTGCAACAAGTCAAGACTTATGGCGATCGATCTCACCATCTAGCTTGCATTTCAACTTGTAAACCCACTTCATACCAATGGCCTTTTTCCCAGGAGGCAAATCACATAAAGTCCATATGTCATTTTCTATAAGTGCATCATATTCTAATTACATGGCAGCCATCCAATTTTTTGAATTTTGTGCTTCCTCAAAAGACAGAGGTTCCTCAACATCACGTAAGCTAGACATAGCCAAAGCATAACAATCTGATGCATAAGATGCATGGCAAAAGACTAAACGAGTATGACTATACAAAGGTGCATCCAATTTACTGTCACGTAAAGTGTGCACCATCCATTTTAGCATACCTTTAACCTGATCATTTCAGCCCTTTCCTCATCAAGTACATCATGTACATCTGCATCAGTAATAGGCTGATCTATAACATTTTTGGAAACCCCCATAGGCTGTACATTTGCCTCATTGGAATTTGCCTCATGGTTGGTAACTAGGTGTGACTTAGCTTTCACATTCTGATGGTCCAACTCTTTTTGCAAGGCTTTCACGTATGTGTTGTGAAACATCTCGTCATGGAATTGAGGTTCGGATTTGTTTGTGTTAAATGCATGCACACTAGGTGTTATGGGCGCTAGTGTTTAACACAAATCTGTTCAAAACAGCATGCCAATTCATGGACTTTTTTGTTTTTGGAATTTTTTGCACTTCAAGTGCAACTTTTTCAGCCGTTTTATGAGTTTACACCCTACCGTACAAGGTAACGGCTCAGGATGGGGGTCTGGGGTTGGATGGTCTATACTCTATGAGTTGGTTGCCTCCACTCCATATCAAGTATATGTTTGGCTAAAGGATCTGCTAAGAGCATGCGTTATAATTTTGAACACATGTTATAGTGGGGTTGGATACCGAATCAATAGCTTCATTAGTCAAGGACTTAGTAGGTGTGCTGACAAAGACCGTTGGCATGTAACCTTCATTAGGGGTGAACATGTAGTTCTGTGTGTTCCACAATGTTCAACAATCAGACATGCAAAAACTCCCTATTCTGCCCCTCAATAGCTATGAGCTTTTCAAGATACTCGTGCGAGTTGGAAATCTGGCTCACAACTTCATGGAAAGTTGTGCCAAGGTTTTCTTGCATTTTTCTAGTATCTCTCAGAAAGTCTGAAAATTGGTTATTTCTTTATACACCTTTTAGTTGTGGTTCCTCCTTTAAAGTACTCACGTGAATTATAAATTGAGTTACCATTTAGATACAAGTGGTTGCAAAAGGACAACAATGTTGAAAATCAAGATTTTTCTCTTGCATTAGGTGAAATTTGGACTCACAAAGGGGCCCTTTAAGGAGTTTGACTTTACCTCTCTCTACCAAAATGGGTGCATGGATATATTTTTGCAAGCAAACTCCAAATTTGGCGGAGGTTTGACAGTTAGAATGTCCTCTTCAAGCTCTATCTACTTATATATAGCACGCCATGAGATTCCTCATATTTTAGAAGATTCTTTTTTTGATTCACTTAGATGTGACAACTCTATCGGAATCTAAGTGAATCAAAAAAAAAATCTAAAATATGAGGAATCTCATGGCGTGCTATATATCAGTAGATATATAGTGACATTCTAAAGTGACAAACCTCTGCCAACTTTGGAGTTTGTTTGCAAAAATTTATCCATGCCCCCGTTTTGGTAGAGAGAGGTAAAGTCAAACTCCTTAAAGGGCCCCTTTGTGAGTCCAAATTTCACCTAATGGTTTCATTGAACCTCCTCACTGCACCACATATCAATCATCAGGAAAATTGGCCCGTGTATGGGATGCCAATAAGGAAAACATCAGTTTTCTTACGAAGCTACTATTGCTTGTGTTTTCAAGGACGACAAGCCAAGGGGTTATAAAAAGGTTGGTTGGGTCGAGGATTGAACACGGCATTTCCCAGGGCATTTCACTCAAAGTTTTCAAATTAAAAGGGTAACACAAACTTGTTTCCCTTTAAAGACTCCATTTTTCATCCTCTAAGGGACCCAACTTAGAATCTTGGGTACCTAAATTGATATCTAATCTCAAGAGATGAGGTTAAGGGTCGAGCATAAAAAAATTAAATAACAGTATATGATCCCAAATCTTTCCCCAATCATAGCATATTCTCTAGCTCCTTGACGAGTTAAGGTACCATGTGAGAGAATTTGTGATGTTTGTGTGTTTTCCTTTGATGAATATCCTTACGAAGTTCAAGTGTCATGTAAATAACTTGAGATAGCTTGTAAGTTATGCTTTACTACTCCCTTATATATCATGGTTGAGCAAGAAGCAACCTACTGTGGCCACTTCGAGTTGTGAGGTTGAGTACAGGGCAATCTTCACAGCTACGGTTGAGTGTGTATGGCTCAGACTCCTTATGGATGATTTGGGTGTTGGACAGGACACTGCCAACACTATCTACACTGATAGTCAGAGCGCATTGGCAGTTGCAAGGAACCCAATTTTTCATGCTCGCACAAAGCACATTGAGGTGCATTACCACTATGTTAGGGAGAGGCTCTCAGCAGGACAGATCAGCTAGGCTTATGTGCCAACACAGGACAACCTTGCAGATATTTTCACAAAGGCATTGTCTCCTGAGAAGCTTGAGGCTTTCCGCAAAGCTTTGGGCTTACTCCCCTTTGTGGACTGATCATGTCCTCAGGGCATGGCACTTCCCTTTACTCATGTGCTAGCTCTCATTCACTGCCGGTGGGCTGCATTGTGTTGTTGACCCAACGGTCAACATTCCCCCCTTTCGCGTTCATGTCATCCCCGACATGACCTGATTGTCGACGGGGATGTGGTCTTTGCTATCATTTTGTTGTTGGAAAGAAAGTATAGACTATAGCCTTTGTAGTAGCTTGTCTTGTTCGTCCAATCTGATGTACATAGTCTTCACATGATTCAGGAAAATCATAATTGATGATGAACTTTATGTCTTTCACATCCACGCTCCGAGCTGCAGCATCTATTTATGTCATTATAGGTCTACTGCCAGATCTAAATTCAAAAAGAACCCAATGTTGTTTAACTTGACTCTTATCATCATGGATAGAGAAAGCTCCATCCATCATTTGCTCCAGCAAATCTGTGAATTCTGAGTATTTGTGATTCTCAGAAACAACTTCTACAATTTGTAGAATTGAGTGATTGGCTTTCTGATCGTGTGAGCCAATGACAACTTTGTAAGGATTTGTGATTCTCAGAAACAACTTCTATAATCTGTAGAATTGAGTGATTGGCTTTCTGATCGTGTGAGCCAATGACAACTTTGTAAGGATTTTGTAGAAATTGTATGGCTAAACCCTTAACTTCTTTAGGCCAAGTTGCACTCCAATGCAAAGTCTGTCTGTCAGGCGGATTCCAGGACTTAATTATTCTAATTTGAGGCTCAAAACCCTGCCGAGCATTCGATACGCATTATCAAGGACAAGCTTTTGAGATCCTTTGATTACCCTTATGTCTGCTCTTTGTCATTGAGGACTTCTTTGTTCTTGAGTTGTGTTGTGTTGTTGACCCAGCGGTCAACACTTTGCTGTTGTTTTGGCTTCATCTGTTTCACTGCTTGTATCTTTGTCGAACCACAACAAGAACTATGATCCATTAGAGCGAACATCTATCATCATAACCATTCATCTTTTGAGATCCTCTGATTACTTTTGTGTCTGCTCTTCTTCATTGGTAACTTCTTTGTTCCTGTGCAATCATGTTGTTAGTGTTGTCTGCAGCTTTGTCATTGTAGGCCATTCTTCGACTCTCCATTGGGGAGGAGTATGCTATGATCTGAAATTGGTGCTTCAATTCATTTGTCATTTGATTTGAGTAGCATTTCCTTATTGTTGATGTAGAAGGAATATGTATAAGAGGATGGTGAGAGGTGTCTTTAGATTAGGGTCTAAAACCTGGATGACCAAAGGGAAAAATCCCGGTGGGAAAAAAATGCCTTTGGTATACGCTCTTATTGGAGTTGAGTAGTTGAACGTGAAGTACATGTTCATGAAAGGTGAGTGCTTGGGTGAAACACGGAAAGAGTGCCTGATGCAAGTGCCAATTATGGGACACTCTATATGCATATGAGAAATTTGTCAACAAAAGCATGCAATGTGAAAGAAGGAGATGATGAGCGTTCGAGGAATAAATGTAGCACATGTGACATCAAAAGATGTCTCAATAGCTTCCACCTTTCCAAGAAGGGTTGGAGATGTAGAAGTTTCTCCACTCGTATCTCACTGTGCTCAGTATGTGAGTGTCTTTTGGACCTTCTCCTTCACTCCACCAGACTTAAGTACTTAGACTTCGACTCTTTTGCTCACCTATACCAGCATGAGCGACACAACGTAAATATGCTCAACTCTTCCAGCTTGAGCAGTACCTAGAATAGCTAAGACGCTTAGACCACAGAGAATATTACTCGATTCTTTGGGACCCATTTCTTTGCAATTATTGGCTGTTTTGTTGTTGCTGACGCTCGTTTGGGAACCCATACTTGCCCGTGCTTCATTTGTGTTTGAAGAGACTTCTTTGGGATCCACCTTTTTGTTGTGTGAGTCGACAGTGGTCTTTGCTTCAGCCCTTGTATGCTTGGTTGGGGATGGGATTCAGGCTTTGAAAGTTGATACTGTGGTTGTTTTGATATCCAAATGAATTCCTAACTTTTTTGTGCTTGAATCAACTTCTTTGGAGCCCAAACCTGAGTTGTGAAAGCTTGCGACTTTGTGATATTCTTACCCGTTTGTGCACGCTTTCCATGTTTTTGTTTTGGTGTTGGATCTTGTGATTTGTCATTAGAGATCTTTGTCTTCTTGATCCATAGCTGTTTTTGGCCGATCTGGGTTTTTGGTATCCAGATTTGTCGAGCTTTTTGGCTACTTGTTGTCCTGTTCTTTTGACCTGTCATGGTTGTTTCTGAAGGGGTTGGTGATAGTGATGGCCTGAGTTGATGATAGGGGACGTCGTAAGATTTATCACTATCGCTACTATCCTCAGCAAGGTTGACTTCTTGTACTTTCCCTTGATTTTTTGACTGGTAGTGAAAAGTTACTGTCTGTTTGCTCGTGGGTGGTAGTTTCTTGGAGTACTTTTCTAGCCCATTGATTAGAGCATTGTTAGCTCATTGCTCTGGTCGTATTCCTCCTAGCTGAGTCTTTGCATCCTTATTAGGAGCCATGTATGAGGATGCTTGTGGTGGCTGTGTCTTCACCGAGGACTTTGGAATCCACTTTTGATGCACTTTATTCATGTAGCGATGACATTGATTCTCGGGTCGTTGATCTTCTTGAAGCTCGAAGTGTTCTATAGAGTCATAGAACTCATCGTCTTCTTCATCTTTTGATTCTCCACATTTCTTTGTTTGCTCCTTATTTCGAGAGCTTGTTGATGTCTGGTTCTCTTCGTTTTCCTGGATTACACTCACTGCAAAATAAGGAACGACATCATAGCCATTTTCATCACAAAACTTTGTTGTGGGAGCATCCTCCACGGCGCACACATCCAGAGTAGCCAAGATTTGTTCCCATCCAAAAGGCTCTAACTCTTCTTCAGGAAATGGTTCTGGGATATAGTCCCTATCCTCTATAACCCGCTCTAGGATACATTTCTCACGTTTCAAGCTACCACATTGTGAAGCTCCACACATCCACAATTCTTTAGGCTTACCTAACCAAGCTGGAAGTTCTGATCCTGCTACTGTGGCGGAATCAAACTCCTCAACCGGTGTTCTCGTCACATCCCTATAGCTATGGTCCCTCAAGTTTATCTTTGTTATGGTTTCCATATGTCTCAGGTATATATGATCATAACCCCAATCTTGGACCATTTTCAATTGTTGCATGAATGGTCTTCCCAGAATGATGTCATAGTTTTTCTTCTTGCCAAAGTCAACAACAGCAAAAGTGTGTTCATATTCAATGCCACAAGAAGTAACAAGTACTTTTTCTAGCAATCCTAGGGGCTTTTCCTTGTGTCCGTCTGCAAGCTGCAGGGTCATTCGTGTGGATATCAAGGCAGGTTTTCCCCATTTTTTCCAAACCTCTTTGGTTGCAATGGCCACACCAGCTCCACTGGCAAGGATTGCCATGGTTTTTACATTATTGAATTCCATAGGAAGGGTGGTGTTTCCATCTTCTCCCTCGTAATACTCGCCTACCTTGTTTAATGGCACTGGCCTAGTATTTAGTTGAGGCATTTCAAGCTCTTTGATGCCTTCCTCGATTTCAGTCATTGGGGTTTTTACACCAAATTTCTCTAGACATTTATCCACATTAGCCCACATGTTTGGTCTTATTCTGAGCAACTCAGCTAACATTATTGTACAGGTGACTGGGGTAGAAAGAATATCTACTACCCCCTTTGAATCGATGGCCTTGTTGGGAGACAGTCTCTGAGATGGGATTGCAACCACATCTGACTTGGTCTCGTACTCTCCCATGTAGGACGGTAGTGTTCTTAGCGAATGGGGTTGACTATCCATAGATTGTACAGATCCTTTGTTGCCCCAATACGATTGCACGTCTAGATTCATTTGAGATCCAGTCTCAAATTCCTCTATTAGTGGTAGAAACACTCCTCGTTCATCACCAGTCTTGTCTACTCATCTTCTTAGGTCATCGGAGTCATTGGCCTCTCTGACTTGTTTCCACAATTCGTCAAGACCATCTATCTCTTTACAATCCTTAGGTATAGCTTGGTGAAATCCCTCGGAAGAGTTATCCGTGGTATTCAGTACTATCCTTGGTTCTAATGCTGGGTCTTTGAGGTTTGGTATGTGCTCATGACTAGAATCTGGCTCTTTTAGTTCCTGGTTTGGTGGGATACTTGTGTAGGCATGACACAGATCACATCCTCAGGTTTTGCAACTGGTGGTTCTAGTAAAGCTTGGGCTGTTTGAATCATTTTCTGGCACATTTCAAACCTTTGCTTTTCTAGTTCCGCATAGGGATATGTCATCCACCTGTGTTCTTGGGTTTGGTTTTTTTTGGGCCTCACATCATAGGCTTTCAAGAGGGCATCTAATGTCTCATTAACCTTCTCTGCCAACCCAGATCCTCCTGAACTAGCACTTCTCGGTTTCTCATCCGTGGATGGTTCTTCTAGAGGTTTAACCACTGTGTAAGAGAAGGTGCCTCCTTTTCCTCATGTTGTTTTATCTTCTCCTCGGCTTCGGTAAGCTTCTCAGCTAGGGATTTTTGCTCTCGTTCCCTGCGTGCTTTCATCCTAGTCTTTCTAGCTTTCCAACTATTTCGTTTGCTCTTGGTTTTCTGACTTGGTGCGTTTGTCTTTGGTCCATCATCTGTCTTTGGACTCGTGTCACTTTCCATGTTCTTTGTCTCTAGATTCTCATCAGCTTTCTTTTGGGCTTGTTCTCTCGTAACCACTTGAACTGGTACGACATTTTCATTTTCTGAGCTACGAGGTAGTTGAACAATCCCTAATACATTTGTCGTGAGTTTCCTGATTTGGTTTGGTTTTTTCAGGCAATTGGGGATAAAGTGAGTGATGCCACACTCAAGAAAATAGGCATTTACTTCAGTGATCTCCGTATGAGGACATTGTTTGACCAAGTGGTTGTCACGACTTTTGTGACAATCTGTCTCTCGTTGAGGAGATTCTTTTAGCATTTCCTCTTGGCTATAAGCAAGCTTTGACCTAGATAAGCCGTTATTTGCAATGAATCGCAATGTCCTTTCGTCTATTTCATACCTTCTTTCTTTCGATTGAAACCTAGGAGGTGGAGGTTGTACCGGCCTCATCACTCCATGTGTTTCTCTCACATTTTGTTGCTCCGAAGGGTAGTACTCACTTTGGTTGCTATACCACATTGTAGCTGGTACTGGCGTTGGTTTATTTGATGCTTCCATCATTGGCATGTATCTCATGTCTACCGGCATTCTAGCACCTGGCAGCGGAGGTTGTTGTCCTAAGACAAGCTGTGGCCTTAAAACTCCTACTGGTCTTGGCGCATTCCCCGTAATGTATCTAGGTGGAGTAGGTGCTTCTGGAACAGGTTGTACATACCAGGCTCCCTAGCATTTTCCATGCTATAATAGAACTCTTCCCCCGTATGGTTTGTCCATTTTCTCTCAATTTCACACCACTTCGGCTCTCCCGAATTAGACCTTACAAGAGGAATCAACCTCTTGGCCAAGTCGTCAATAAGCTTTTCTTGATCAATAGGTGCCGTTGGCTTGGCAATGGACTCACTTATCTATGAAACACTGTGCTGAGAGGATGTGTCATCTCCTTGACTCTTTAAGTCCTTTTCTTTGTATGCCTCACAGTTATCCACTAGATAAAGAGCTTCTTTGATCAACTCGTTTAGCATCATCCTCCTTATCATATGCAGATCCTTCTGAAGGCCCGCATGTCTCATTCCCTGGATAAAGATCAGCATCAGTCGTGCTTGCGTAGGTAATTTTTCTCTCAGACAGAGCTTAACATATCTCTTGAGTCGTAATGATGCTTTGCGTACTGATTCATACTCTTTCTGTTTGAATCTATGGATTTGCGAGACCGTGTTGTGAGCAATGCCTTTTGGCGAGAATTCTTCAATAAACTCCTCAAACAGCTCATCTAGGGTCTCAAAATCCCATTTTTCCACCGAGTCGAACCATGTAGCTACATCATCTTCTAGAGTCAATCCAAATCCCGCAAACTGTGTCTCAAAATCTGAAACTTCCTTTGCTCTAATCACTCTTCTAAAAGCCGTTACATGATCTCTCGGATCTTTATCTCCGGAGTATTTTCTGTTTACCCATTTTTGTGCTTGGGATGGTCTAACTCGTTGATTGTCTACAAGTCTAACCAAAGACTCTCCCAATCCTTCTTTCGTTATCGCTCTTGAAGGGAATCCTGGTGGCTCTCTTCTTGGAATTCCTATAGGAATTGTCGTGTTTGGTGGAGGCATTTGTGGTCCTTCATTGACCAAATATCCACCTCTTTCTAGTACAGTCTGTGGATTTGTGCTTTCTACAAATCTGTATTCTCGTCCATACTTGTCGACAACTATAGATCTCCATTGACAGTCGACTCCGTATGTGTAAACATATAAGAGCTTGTAATCTGTTATCTCTTCTAGGTATGGATCTGAGCACCTATAAAGATTGACCTCATTGTCGTCAATGTATCTATATAGTCCTTCACTCTCATGACCAATAATCCAAACTCTCTCAACAAGATGGATCTTTATCAATTGCAAGTTTGGAAGATCCATTGTGGGAGGATATTCCTCTATCGCCGGGATCTCCAAGCTTGTGTAAGCTGCGTTTGAATCTAGGGTAGACATGATTTCTGGGCTTAAGAGCTTTTGCTTGGTTCAAGTAGACTAAGTCCACTGTGTTCAAGTTCTTTGGTTAGGGAAAAGTCGAAGCTATGTCCAAAACCGCAACCGTTTTGTCACAATTCTCGCAAATTGTCGCTTTCAAACACCCCTAACTTGCGGATGAATTTTCAGGCCTTAAACGATGTTTTTTTTTCAAATTTGAACTAAATGGTTGCCATTGGAATGCATTTAGTTCAAGTTTTGCTCTAAGATCTGTAGAGCCACTCTCAGGCTACGTTTTGATATAAAAACTTTTCCGATCCGATAGCGTTTGTGAAAGTTATGGCCAAAACAGTGAAATGCAGTTTAGACTGGTCAAAATGAGTCCAAATTCAATTTTGAAAGAAGATTTGGGATCTATGTGACACTGTGAACACTTTTGTATGGTCAAAATTACAGTTGGACCCTAAAACTGGCCTAGAGACATCCTACGCGTAGGATGTCTATATGCTCAGAATTTAACAAAATTTGGTCCAGCGACTCCCCTTAAGTCCAACAACACAATGGTATGCTCAGATTTTAATTTGGACCTAAAAATGGCCTTGAGACATCCTACGCGTAGGATGTCTTTTTGCTCATAATGACTTGAAATTTTCACCCCAGCTTCTCCTTGATGTCCTGATCACAGTGGTGTGCTCATGGGTTGGTTTGGAGTCCTAAATCAAGCTAGAGACATCCTACGCGTAGGATGTGTAACTCCTCAAATTTTGTCCAAACTTGACCCCAAGATTCTCCTAGTGATTAGCAACACAATGGTATGCTTAGAATTGAATTTGGATGCCAATAGGTCAAGATTTTAGGTTGCAAGAGCTTCTAGTGCACTCCAAGAGTAGGATGTCTGACAATTCTTGTCTTTGCTTGGTAAATAGGCCAAACAAGGTCCCAATTCACTTTTGAAAAAAGATTTGGAATCCTTGAGACACTTAGAACCTCCCTATATGGCTAAAGTAGAATTTTGACCACTTTATGACCCTGGAGACATCCTACGCGTAGGATGTCTTTTTGCTCTGTTTCAGCTCAAACTTGCACTGTAGCTTCCCCTTGATGTGCTGATCTCACATCTATTTTTACTTTTTGATTCTGACACCTATAGGTTGGTCAAATGCTCAAGAATCTGTTCCAAAAGCCTGATGTCTGGTCTGATGAATTCCTAAGTCAAATCAACTCCAAATTGTACCAAAATTGACTAGGAGTCTTTCCTAAGGCTATACAACAGCATGGTATGGTCACAGGAGAATTTTGGTTTCTAAATCATGCCTTAGACATCCTACGCGTAGGATGTCTAACTGCTCAGAATTGCCCCAGATTTGAACCACAGACTCTCCTTAAGGTGCTGATCACTGTGGTATGCTCAAAATTTTGTTTAGAGTCCAAAATCACACAGAAGACATCCTACGCGTAGGATGTCTTTTTGGCCTATTTGACCCCAGACTTGTCCCACAGCTTCCCCTTGATGTGAGCAACCCAGTGGTATGCTTAGATTTGAGTTTGGATCTCAAAAGACCCCAAAACTAGCTATTCTTGCCTTTTTCAGTCAAAAATGCTAAAGTCTGTTCAATCTTCCTTTTACTGACCCAAATGAGATGAAATTTATCACATGCACTCAAAACATCATGTATAACATGCACATGAAGTCACCCAATGGTTTGGTCTCAAAATTAGGCCTTGGACACAATTTGGGTAGGATGTCTGGCAATTCTCGTCTTTTGGCTTTCATCTGTCAAAATTTGGTCAAATTTCCACTTTCCAGGTGAAAATAGGGTAAAACCTACCTTCTAAACACACTGGTAACCTCAGATTTTCAAAAAAATGCCCCGATCACCCTGTAGACATCCTACGCGTAGGATGTCTTTTGCTTATTTTTTCAGACTGAAGTGTCCCTGATGCTTCCTTATGCTCTCAGCAAGTGCAAATATGCTTCACAATTGCAAAAACATGCAAAAATCACTCAATTTAAGCCTTTTCTGAAATTTTATGTTTTCCGATTCCGCCTTTTGGCTTTTGGTCAACAAAAATAGGGAAAAACACCCAAGTCAATATGTTACTAGGGTAAAACCTACCCTCTGAACACACTGGTGCAGTCAAAATTTTCAAATTTGGTCTCCAGAACCCCCTTGAGACATCCTACACGTAGGATGTCTGTGTTTACAGAATTGCAGGTTTTCTTCACAGAACCCTTGTAAATGCTCTTTTATATGCACAGCATCAGTCAATCATGCAAAAATATCCACAAAAGCTTGTTTAATGCATTTTTACCCTCAAAAGAACACTTTTCCGTGATTTCAAATGCAATCAAGCACTTTAGCAAATAATTCAGTACTGAATAGCTCTAGATCAGAATCGGATCACTTACCTAAAGCTACTCCTACAAATCATATGGGGTTTTGCATCTATGAGTAGAAAAATGCTTCACTGCCACACACGGACTAGTAAACGCTTTTATCGCCTCACAAATCACTCGACCACCAACAACTACTCTAATCCACAGATTCTAACTAAACCTATCTAGTCGCAGACCCTCGGCAAGACACACGCTTCCTAGCTATCCACTTGATCGCGGAATATCCTCTTCCGGATCCACTTAAGAAAAATTCTTTCTCTAGCCGAAACTAAATCAAGCAACCATCACTCGAGTGTTATTAGGAAACCTACTTAGGTCCTTGTGTCCCCGGCAGCGGTGCCAATGTTGGACAGGGAGACTCACACACCCATGAAGTGCATGCAAACACTACCTAGATCAACATAATGTCAATCGAGGACACAGATGACACGATAGGCACACAGAGGAAATCTCTTTAGCTTGTCAGGCTGAGACCATCCTACACATACAACACTCTGGAAGGCCAACTAAACCACAATCAAGAACCTCACTGCTCTCAACTATACCACCTAGCCACATACACACATACGGAAGGTAACTCACCTAATCATGCCAGATTCGTACGAAACTTAAGGAACACCATCCCCTCACTAGGATACCCCTGTCCCTAAGCCCCTACACTCAAAAACCTCACTCTAAACCCATCTACGGAAAACGCGTAGGATGACAGAGCAGAATTTTGAAAGTGCCCGAAATTGAAATTTATGAGTACCTATGCGTAGCTTATGTGGCCACGATTCTATAGACTACTAGCATGCAGAAAACAGACATCGTTTGATACACTTACGGCCACAAATAGCTCGTAGATACGTTTGCGTGTGCGCTTCGTCTCGCGTGGAATGCTTGGCGTTGTCGCGTAGCTCTCCTCGAGCTACAACAATGGTGCAGTCGGATCTCCAATGCGTTGAGCGAGCCGGGCGTAGCGAGAGGATAAAGCTCACGCTCACTCTCTTTCTCTCACACACACAGTAGACGGCAGCGCTAAAGTTTTGATTATGATTAAAAAGTCTTCTTTACAAAATGACCTAGGTACCTTATATACTAAGGCTACCTTAGGTTTAACCAAAAATGGGGTTGAAAGGGTCAAATGGATTTGTATTTACAATCTGGAAGTGCCATTGTACCCCGGCTTCTGAAACTAGAATAACTACTCATTACAAATGATGTTTATAGCCATAATTCGCAGCATTTAGTAACTCGCAAAAGATAAGACTTTGGTATGAAACTTGAGTTATGTTGTGTTGTTGACCCAGCGGTCAACACACACAGCTTAGAGAAGATGAAGGAACTCAAGGCACACAAATGAGAGTGTGTTACTTAGTGTGCAATGGAAAAATAGATAGCCCTAGAGTGATGGGAGTATATACAATGCACGAGGAAAAACACCTCCTAAAGAGGGATAAAATAACCCGGCGGTCCTAGTGTGTTCACACACATCACTACCACATGTATATGGTATAACAAATCCCCCCAGGAGTGATGCAGTGAATGAGAGATGTCACATGAGTAAAGGGAAGTGCCATGCCCTAAGGACATGATCAGTCCACAAAGGGGACTAAGCCCAAAGCTTTGCAAAAAGCTTCATGCTTCTCACGCGACAATGCCTTTGTGAAAAGATCTGCAAGGTTGTCCTGTGTTGGCACATAAGTCAAGCTAATCGCTCCTGGTGAGAGCCTCTCCCTGACATAGTGGTAATGCACCTCAATGTGCCTTGTGCAAGTATGAAAAACTAGGCTCCTTGCAACTACCAATGCACTCTGACTGTCAGTGTAGATAGTGTTGGTAGTGTCCTATCCAACACCCAAATCAGCCATAAGGCGTTTGAGCCATACACACTCAATCATGGCTACGAAGACTGCCCTGTACTCAGCCTCACAACTCGAAGTGGCCACAGTAGGTTGCTTCTTGCTCAACCATGATATACATGAACTGCCAAGCATGAAACAAAAACCACTTATGGACACTCGCGTGTCAAAACAACCAGCCCAACCTGAGTCCAAAAAAGCATGTAAGTCTAGCGACAATGATCTCCCCTTGGGATAAAACAAGCCAAGATGTAAAGTGCCACTAAGGTAGCAAAAAATCCTCTTGACAACCTGCCAATGCTTAGAACTTGGGCTATGCATAAATGTGTTGACCTGTGAGACTGCAAACTGAATATCTGGCCTCATGTTGCATACATAAATGAGGAATCCAACAGCAGTTTGGTAAAGAGTGACATCTGCAGGATCACCAACATCATGTAGACTCAATTTCAAACCTGTTTCCATGGGAGTGGCAATAGGTTTACAATGCTCAAGTCCAAACTTACAAATTTTGATACCCTAATGCGAGTCATAAAGAGAATGCAACAATGTCTCTATGTAGCTTTTCTAACACAAGGCAATACCACCATCACACTGCTTAAACTGTATGCCCAAGTAATGATGCAACAACCCCAAATCTTTCATCTTGAAAGTAGCATTCAAATTAGCCTTAAATTCAGCAATATGTCTCTCATTTGGTCCAGTGATCAACACATCATCTACATAAAGAACCACAATGAGAAGTACATCACCCTCACGCTTTACATACAATGTGCTTTCTGTTGGACTGTGGCGAAAGCCTTGTTTGACCAAATGAGTGTCAGCTTTCTCATACCAAGCACGAGGAGATTGCTTCAACCCATACAAAGCCTTGTTACATTTTCACACTTTGTCCTCTTCTCCTTTCTTGACAAAACCGCGAGGCTGCGTTACATAAACTTCCTCAAACATGTCACCGTTCGAGAAAGTAGTAACAATGTCTTATTGATGTACATCCCAACTAAAATGAGCTGCCAATGCACATAGAAAACGCACAGTAGTCATATGAAAAGTGGGAGCAAAAGTCTCTTCATAATCTATGCCTTTTTGCTGTGCATAACCCTTTGCAACAAGTCAAGACTTATGGCGATCGATCTCACCATCTAGCTTGCATTTCAACTTGTAAACCCACTTCATACCAATGGCCTTTTTCCCTGGAGGCAAATCACATAAAGTCCATGTGTCATTTTCTACAAGTGCATCATATTCTGATTGCATGGCAGCCATCCAATTTTTTGAATTTTGTGCTTCCTCAAAAGAAAGAGGTTCCTCAACATCACGTAAGCTAGACACAGCCAAAGCATAACAATCGGATGCATGGCAAGAGCCTAAACGAGTACGACTATACAAAGGTGCATCCAATTTAATGTCACGCAAAGTGTGCACCAGCCATGTTAGCATACCTTTAGCCTGCTCATTTCAGCCCTTTCCTCATCAAGTACATCATGTACATCTGCATCAGTAATAGGCTGATCTATAACATTCTTGGAGACCCCCATAGGCTGTACATTTGCCTCATGGTTGGTAACTAGGTGTGACTTAGCTTTCACATTCTGATGGTCCAACTCTTGTTGCAAGGCTTTCACGTACGTGCCGTGGAACATCTCGTCATGGAATTGCGGTTCGGATTTGTTTGTGTTAAATGCATTCACACTACGTGTTATGGGCCCTAGTGTTTAACACAATTTGTTCAAAACAGCATGCCAATTCATGTACTTTTTTGTTTTTGGAATTTTTTGCACTTCAAGTGCAACTTTTCCAAGCCATTTTATGAGTTTACACCCTATCGTACAAGGTAACGGCTCAAGATGGGTGTCTGGGGTTGGATGGTCTATACTCTATGAGTTGGTTGCCTCCACTCCATATCGAGTATATGGATGGCTACTCACTAGTTGAGTCAAAGTTATTATCAGTCATGGAAGACTATCTGTAAGTGGTTGGGGCAAGCCACTCACTCTTACTACTACTATTCCTTCCACATTGGATGGGCGACTTACAAAGTATTTCTCTAGTACTAAAGGATCTGCTAAGAGCATACGTTAGCACAAAGCATTATGAATGGACAATTGTCTCCCTATTCTAGAATCAGCTTAGGTTTACAATTTTGAACACCTGTTATAGTGGGGTTGGATACCGCATCAATAGCTTCATTAGTCAAGGACTTAGTAGGTGTGCTGACAAAGACCATTGGCATGTAACCTTCATTAGGGGTGAACATGTAGTTCTGTGTGTTCCACAATGTTCAACAATCAGACATGCAAAAACTCCCTATTCTGTCCCTCAATAGCTATGAGCTTTTCAAGATACTCGTGCGAGTTGGAAATCTGGCTCACAACTTCATGGAAAGTTGTGCCAAGGTTTTCTGGCATTTTTCTAGTATCTCTCAGAAAGTCTGAAAATTGGTTATGTCTTTAGACACCTTTTAGTTGTGGTTCCTCCTTTAAAGTACTCACGTGAATTATAAATTGAGTTACCATTTAGATACAAGTGGTTGCAAAAGGACAACAATGTTGAAAATCAAGATTTTTCTCTTGCATTAGGTGAAATTTGGACTCACAAAGGGGCCCTTTAAGGAGTTTGACTTTACCTCTCTCTACCAAAATGGGTGCATGGATATATTTTTGCAAGAAAATTCCAAAGTTGGCGAAGGTTTGACATTTAGAATGTCCTCTTCAAGCTCTGTCTACTGATATATAGCACGCCATGAGATTCCTCATATTTTAGAAGATTCTTTTTTTGATTCACCTAGATATGACAACTGTATCAGAATCTAAGTGAATCAAAAAAAAAATCTAAAATATGAGGAATCTCATGGCGTGCTATATATCAGTAGATATATAGTGACATTCTAAAGTGACAAACCTCCGCCAACTTTGGAGTTTGTTCGCAAAAATGTATCCATGCGCCCGTTTTGGTAGAGAGAGGTAAAGTCAAACTCCTTAAAGGGCCCCTTTATGAGTCCAAATTTCACCTAATGGTTTCATTGAACCTCCTCACTACACCACATATCAATCATCAGGACAATTGGACCGTGTATGAGATGCCAATAAGGAAAACATCAGTTTTCTTACGAAGCTACTATTGCTTGTGTTTTCAAGGACGATAACACTTCTCCAAGGGGGGACTAATGTCAGGCCAAGGGCCATCCTGGAGGTCAAGGAGTTGTGGACAAGGGCCGGCTGCCCAATGGAGAAGGGATCTTGCAAGCCAAGGGGCTATAAAAAGGTTGGTTGGTGGGTGGAGGATCGGACATGGTATTTCCCAGGGAATTTCACTCAAAGTTTTCAAATTAAAAGGGTAACACAAACTTGTTTCCCTTTAAAGACTCCATTTTTCATCCTCTAAGGGACCCAACTTAGAATCTTGGTACCTAAATTGACACCTAATCTCAAGAGATGAGGTTAAGGGTCGAGCATAAAAAAATTAAATAAAAGTATATGATCCCAAATCTTTCCCCAATCATAGCATATTCTCTAGCTCCTTGACGAGTTAAGGTACCATGTGAGAGAATTTGTGATGTTTGTGTGTTTTCCTTTAATGAATATCCTTACGAAGTTCAAGTATCATGTAAAGAACTTGAGATAGCTTGTAAGTTATGCTTTACTACTCCCTTGTAGGGTATGCATGGTAAGTGTGAATTGTTTTTCCACATTTAAGAAATGTATCCTCTTGCTTGCACCATCTAAATGTTTTTGGGATAAAGAGATTATTGTTGCCCTTTCAAACCCCCTTCTCCCTCTTCTTGATGTTACTGGTATTGCCTTTAAAATGTACACTGGATATTTAACTTCCTTGGAATTCATCTTCTTTATCCAAAAACTTGTACATGGATTTTCCAATGGGAGAGAAGATCTTGGAGGCAAGTTTCAATCATATTGTGGTGAATTATTTCTAACTTGACCCTGGACATTCACATATACATGCATGTCATCAAATAATTCCTATCTAAGTTTTCGGTGTTGTGAAAATATTATCATTTGAAGATAGTAGCTTTTATATGTAACCTCATAAAAGCTCAAAATAAGGTTGAGTAGTCTCTCCTCTTTAAAATCAACGCTTCTCTAAGCCATGATATAAACATATTGAGCTTACTAAGTGAGAATTTGCCTCATGATAGCAACCCTACATTCTTTTCAAATTTGAGGTGCCTCTCCTTGTCAACAAGCTTTAGGGCTAGACCACCAATTCTACATAGAAACCTTTTCGAGGTGCATCTACATGTCCTAGCAACCTTTTGGAGGTAGCATCAAATTTTTGGTTCAAATGGAGGACTTTGAAAATGTTGCTATAGGTAATATTGATTGTAACAAAAGTGATGTTCTTTCCTCCTTCCTTGATTTCTCAAGATCAATTTTTTTTTTCAAGGTGACTTGAGCACGTCGGTGCCCTCAACTATGAGTATCCTTGTAAGTAATCGTGGCCTCTTTATGGAGACTTACTCTTTGAAGAGTTTGATGGAGAAGAAGTGGGATATAGTCTCTCCCTTTGAAGAATTCGATGGAGAGGAATTGGGATATAGTGTCTTCCTTCATCTCTGTTCAATTCTTAGCTCAATGGAGAATTGATAATGTTGTCTTTGTGGAGCCATTTCTTCATTAAATTTCTCACTACAAGTATTTTGGCTCTCCTTATATTCATGAGTATCATCAAATCCTATCTCTTAGATATGCATTAGCATTTTGGGTGATTCTTCTGTTTTGAGTAGGAGGGATTCCTCAAGGAGCCTTGATTTCCTCATCTTAGGTGATTCAAAAGACTCCTAAGAGGAATCTCTCCCTCTTGAATGGCAAGCCTCTTGCCTTCTTGACTCAATTTTTCCAGTTAATTATAACTCTGCGATCTTGTCTAACATGAGCAATTAAATTATATACTCTAAATATGCTTGGATGATGTATGTGAAGATCTTCATTGTTTCACACTTCTTGTAGACATTGTGGAAGTATTTAATTGCATGGATTTCTTGTTTGAGTTTACATGTTTGTAGTTCAATTTGTTTCATTGCATCAAACATAGTATTATTTCTTAAAGATTTATATCCACACCCCAAAGTTATTCCTAGTCCTTAACATAGCATAGGAGTGGAGGCATACCTCAAAAATGATAGTCCTTAAAAATGGAGGTCTTAACTACTCAACATCATTCAGTTCCAGGAAACCCTCAAAGAGGAATACTCTTGATCACAAGATCCCATGATGGTCAAAGGTGGTAGAGGATGGATAACACCTCTCATTCCATTTTGCCCTAATTTTTGCAAAAGAGTTTCTTGCAATGTTTCCTCTCAAGAAGGAGAGAGTTCCTTGGGTGTAGAGTTTATAAAAATGGAAGCGTGTTCAACAAGAAACATTATTTAAGTTGAATTCTCTTTGAATGATGAGTGAACAATCTCAATTATAAACTCTTAAAAATAAATCATTATATAAAAGCATGCTTTTATATAGATTGTTGAAAAGCTCCATAATGAGATACAAGTGGAATAGTATAATCTTTTCTATATCTATGAATTATCATGTATTTAAATATACGTTTAAACTTAATGACACTATTTGGCCACTACAAAGTAGCTTTCACATCCAATTGAACCATGGAGTTCCTAAAATCAAATTCTCATGATTTAATAGAAGTCAAGAAATCCGCTTGACCTATAGAAACTGAATATGTCCTCAAGGCTTTCAAAATAAAAGGGTAACACAAATTTTTTTCCTTTTAAACACCATTTTCATCCTCTAAGGGACCCAACTTAGAATCTTGGGTACATAAATTGATAGCTAATCTCAAGAGATGAGGTTAAGGGTCAATCTAGAATAAAATTGAGGAGAGTATATGATCCCAAATCTTTCCCCAATCATAGCATATTGTCTAGCTCCTTCAGGAGTTGAGGTACCATGTGAGAGAATTTGTGATGTTTGCGTGTTTTCGTTTAATGAATATCCTTACGGAGTTGAAGTGTCATGTAAAGAACGTGAGAAAGCTTGTGAGTGATCCTTCACTACTCCCTTGGTAGGGAATACATGGTAAGTGTGAATTTTTTCTCCACATTTAAGACATGTATCCTCTTGCTTGCACCATTTGAAGGATTTTGGGAGAGAGAGCTTATTGTTGCCCTTTCAAACCCCCTTCTCCCTCTTCTCGATGTTATTAGTCTTGCCTTTAAAATGTACACTGGATATTTAACTTCCTTGGAATTCATCTTCTTTATCCAAAAACTTGTTAGAAGAAGAGTTTCTTGCAATCTTTCCCCTCAAGAAGGAGAGAGTTGCTTGGGTTTAGAGTTTATAAAAATGGAAGTGTGTTCAACAAGAAACAATATTTAAGCTGAATTCTCTTTGAATGCTGAGTGAAAAATTTCAATTATAAACTCTAAAAATAAATCATTACATAAAATCATGCTTTTCTATTGATTATTGAAAAGCTCCATCATGAGACACAAGTGGAATGGTATAACCTTTTCTATCTCTATGAATTATCATGTCTGTACTAGTATATGTTTAAACTTAATGACTCTATTTGGCCACTACAAAGTAGCTTTCACATGCAATTGAACACTGGATTTCCTAAAATCACACTCTCATGATTTAATAGAAATCAAGAAATCTGCTTGACCTATAGAAACTTAAACATGTCTTCAAAGCTTTCCAATTAAAAGGGTAACACAAACTTGTTTCCCTTTAAACACTCCATTTGCATCCTCTAAGGGACCCAACTTAGAATCGTGGGTACCTAAATTGATAGGTAATCTCAAGAAGTGAGGTTAAGAGTTGAGATAGAATAAAATTGAATGAAAGTATATGATCCCAAATCTTTCCCCAATCATAGCATATTCTCTAGCTCCTTGAGGAGTTAAGGTACGATGTGAGAGAATTTGTGATGTTTGTGTGTTTTTCTTTAATGAATGTCCTTATGAAGTTGAAGTGTCATGTAAAGAACTTGAGATAGCTTGTAAGTTAACCTTTTTCTACTCCCTTGGTAGGGTATTCATGGTAAGTGTGAATTGTTTCTCCACATTTAAGGCATGTATCATATTACTTGCACCATCTGAAGGTTTTTGGGAGAGAGAGCTTATTGTTGCCCTTTCAAACCCCTTCCCCGTCTTCTTGATGTTACTAGTCTTTCCTTTAAAAATGTACACTGGATATTTAACTTCCTTGGAATTAATCTTCTTTATCCAAAAACGTGTACATGGATTTGCCAATGGGAGAGAAGATCTTGGAGGGGCAAGTTTCAATCATAGTGTGCTGAATTATTTCTAACTTGACCCTCGACATTCACATGTGCACACATGTCATCAAATAATTCCTATCTAAGTTTTCGGTGCTGTGATAATATTATCATTTGAAGATAGTAGATTTTATATGTAACCTCATACAAGCTCAACATAAGGTTGAGTAGTCTCTCCTCTTTAAAATCAAGGCTTCTCTACGCCATGATATAAACATCTTGAGCTTACTAAGTGACAATATGCTTCAAAAGGTGATTCAAAAGACTCCTAAGAGGAATCTCTCCTTCTTGAATGGGAACCCTCTTGCCTTCTTGACTCAATTTTTCCAGTTAATTATAACTCTTCGATCTTGTCTAACATGAGCAATTAAATTATATACTCTAAATATGCTTAGATGATGTATGTGAAGATCTTGATTGTTTCACACTTCTTGAAGACATTGCAGAAGTATTTAATTGCATGAAGTTCTTGTTTGAGCTTACATGTTTCTAGTTCAATATGTTTTATTGAGTTTGAGCCCAATGCTCTCATTTATAATGTTAGGTTGCATGTGGAGCTGTAGCTTTTATATGACTCTCAATATGTGTAAATCATGGTTTGGGGGTCATTTTAAGCCGTTTGGAACCCAAAAATCAAGCTAGGTATGTTGGTAAATTGGTGGCAAGTTTTCTATTATGGTAGATGATTGTAGTAGATGTTTTAGATTTTGCTAATTAATGTACTTTTAATAGAGTTTCTTATAGCAACACGATGTATGAGTTTAGCAATACTGTAGCAGCATCTCCTCTTGGTAGCTCTTTCGGGACAAAGTTTTCTCATGGAAACATCTTGCAATTACTTTAAGATATGGTACTATATTTCTTTCAAGGTAGTAGCGTGTCTGTGGTTTATTCTTGTGGATATTAATCATGTATCTTTGCTTGTTTATGTGTAGTAGTTTTGGCTTATGGATTATGGATAATATCATGCCTACATGAATACTTTTGGTGTATGGCTTATAGTTGGTTTATGGCTAGAAACATGCCTAGATTACTAATTTTGGTTTAATTTGTGGTTTTAAATACCAAGTTCAACATTTTTTTCTTTTTATTATTAATAATGCATAGCTCATTATCCATCGTGGTTTCCATCAAAAGGCCATCACGCCTTAATGGGCATGGCAAAAAGTGGTTTGGCACGATTCATCAGATTTTTATCAATCAAAAAATCATTGTCCAATCAATAGATTTTTTATTAAGAGAGCAACCCTCTCCCCTTTTATTTCTTTGTTAAAACATTAATTGATTTTTAAATTTAAAAACTTTAATTGCAAAAAACCCAAAAAATCCAACGTCAGATCAATAACCTCAAAATATTCTCAAAGTTTAAGGCCCTTTGCAAAAAGACTAGTATTAGCCTTGCATTTTATAGTAAAACATTATATGGTACTAGTCCAACCAAAAGCACATAGGCTTTATCCACAACCTTGGTTAAAGTATGTACCAATAAAGCATTTCCTTGTTTATTCATGAGTCAATACAGATAGCAAAAGCACTTTAACATTTAGGGTATTATATTATGAAGCATGCCAAGAGTCAATTAATCCAAATTTCAACTCTTCCCCAATTATTTATCCTACCCAAAAAAAGGGGGCATAGTCAAATTTTATCTCAATCAAATTTTCAACTATATAAATTTCCAGGTTTTAAAAGTGCATACGATATTCCTATATGCTATGGATTGCTTAAGCAAAAACATGTAGCACCATTAAAATCTAGCGAGCATCCGGGGAGCATCCCAAGATCCATTAGTACTTGCTTTTATAATAAACAACAAGAAACAATCTACTATCCCTAGTTTCCATAACCTATAGAACATACATGGTGTTGTTATTGGTATAGCTTCCTCACGTTCCACCGGTGTCGCCAGGTTGCTGGGATCGATCTCATGGTTGTTCGTGCAACGTGATCTCAAACTCTCTTATGTGGTACCATAGCTTATGTGGATGGTAGATACTACATTCAAATTGCTTTATTAGTGTATTTAATTTCTTAAAATAGTGCACTAAGACTATCAATTTCACTCTCATAATTTTTTGTAAATTTTTCTATTTTTCTACTTGATTTTAGGTCTAGCTTCTATAAAATTCCTAGTTTATAAATTTGTATGAATTAAGTAGGCTCTCTAACAATTAACATAGGTAAATATGACTAAGGGATACCTAACATAATTTTCTTGTAATTAATTTCATTATCCTTAGTGTAATTTCCTACTCAATTTAGATATTAAAAAGACAACGTTTCTAATAATAACTAGATAATTTTGAGATTCCAGCTTTTCCTAGTTAACTTTGGTCATTTTAATTGATATTTACTAGATCTAATCTATTCGTCATTTTTAAACTAATTTTCTTTTTTTTAAACCGAATTATGGTATTAATTCAACAAAAAATGATCAAATAAAATAGTAACTGCCCAAGTGAAAACATGAATCGGCTGGTAGACTTGCGATCGTATGTACTACCAACCCAATCCACAACTGTGTAACCATAGAGCTGAAACTCCACATCAACCCTAAAAAGAGTGCATAGTTCAAAGTAGCACTCACATAGCGCAAAGTGCACCTCGTGGCATCCAAGTGTGGTTTCTTGGAGACTGCATAAACTAGCTCACCAATTCAATTGTGTAGCTCAAGTCTAGGTGTGAGATAGTCAAATAGATTAAGCTACCCACAATCTTTCTATACATGATAGCATTCTCAAGCTCTTGACCTACATCATTTTCCAACTTCAAATTATGATCTAAGGGCATTGCAATTGACTTTCAATCAGGCATTCTATGTCTTTTCAACGTGTCCAAAGCATATTTTCTTTGTAACAGTCATACACCCTCTTCGGTGAAAACAATTTCAATGCCCAAAAAATACCGCAAGTCTCCCAAGTCTTTCATCCCAAAATCCTGCATAAGTAGAGCATGTACCCCCTCTACTTCAGCCACATTATCACCTCCAACAATTAAGTCATCCACATATATCCATATCATCACAATTCTTGCCTTATTCTTCCACACATATAATAAATGATCTGCATCAGACATTTCAAAGCCCAATGAAATGAAGAACACCACAATTCTCTCATACCAAGCTCTAGGTGCTTTCTTCAGTCAATTCTTTCTTTAACATGCATACAAGATCACGTAGAATCATATTTGCATAACCTTGTGGCTGCTCCATATACACATCTTCCTTCAAGTCTCCATTCAAAAATGCATTCTTCACATCCATTTGTTTCAACACCCATCCTAAAGCCACAGGCCCTACAATAAACACACGAATGATAGCCATCTTAGCTATGGTGTTGAATGTCTTTTCATAATCAATCCCATAAGTATGTGCATAACATTTAGCCACAAGCCTAGCCTTGTAACACATATGTTCTTTATCTATAGTGAATAGTCATTGATGGAAAGGTCTTATTTCTGCACAATGTTTAGCTTAGTCTTCAACTACAGGCTCCTTGCCTTTGTGTTGGTCCAATGACAGTAAAGTGTCCCAAGCCTCCTTAGGGGTATGAGAATCTTGTATGTGACCAATCATAGTGTCCTCCACACTCACAAAAGGCCGATATACATGACCTTCTGAGCTCCCTGGTTCCAATTTTTAAACCTCTTTATCTACGTACAGCACTTGCACCTTCCTCTAGTAATGGTGGTGATGTCTCATGCTCTCCATCAATGTAGTCCCAATAGCCTTTAGCTATAAGAAAAGTGGTAATTTGAATTCCCAAGCATGGAAGTGTTTCTTGTCCAGTTTCTTAGTGACAATAATGTTAAGCCCATCATTGTTGGATGACATCTTTCCAACCCTTCAC